>NC_051159.1:125221986-125339486 GCF_013339745.2 Dermacentor silvarum
CGTTGGCGGCTCTCCTTCGGGGTACTATAATGACTGCTGGATTAAGGGCGAAGCTACCAACAGCAGCGAGCTACCACGCAGGACGTCCTCTTCCAGCTAAGGAAGATATTCTTGACCCTTTGAGCAAAACACAGCAAGTCATCCATTCTAGCTCTAGACGTAAGGCGCCATTCGATAACGTGAGCCATGAAGCCATTCTCCGTAACTAGAAGATATCGGCTGCGGTCCAAAAACATACGCCTACATACGCGCTTTCCTCACCAACCGTACGGCCACGGTGGAATTGCCAATCTCCGGAGCAAGACATTTCACCTACCTAACAGGGGTACGCCGCAGGGTTCGGTAATACTCGCCACTCCTCTTCAACGTGGCCCTCCTCAACTTCCCCGCCTCCTAGACACCATCCCAGGGATATTCATGCTCTATATGCAGATTATATCACACTGTGGCGAGAGGCGCGAGCACGGGTGAACAGAGGACCGTCTTCAGGAGGCGGTCAACATCATCGAACGGTACCTGAATACCTGCGGCCTCCACTGTGCCCGGATAAATCCGAGCTATTAGTACTCGCGGCACGCACCCGGGGCCGGCCCCCAAGCCACGACGCACCGGACCACAAGTCCTTCTTCAGGAGTCCTGATACCGAAGGTCGACTCACTTCGAATCCTCGGACTCCATATACACAAGGACGGGTCCGGCTCCGCCACACTCCCTAGACTACAGAACACTGTGGCACAGCTGACTCATCTGATACGACGCGTGGCAATTGCCGCAAATGGCCTCAAAGAGCACGACACCTTGCGAATGATACAAGCCCTCCTGTACAGCCGAATTACATACGGAACTCCTTACCTCAACCTGAAGACAGCCGAGAAACAAAATCTAAACCTCCTAATACGAAAGGCCACGAAACTCGCCCTAGGACTGCCACAACCGCCTCCACTGACCGATTGCTTCGCATGGGAGTTCACAACTCCTGGGAAGACTTGCGGAAGCGCACCTCATCAACCAGTCGAGAGACTCAAGATCACAACCACAGGCCGAGCAGTCCTCCGACGCACAGTATACGCAATCACCCAGAACTTGATGGCGAACGTAGGAAAAGATCATGTCGAAGCTCCGAGATTGTCTACAAGTTCATCAGATCCCTCGGAACATGCATCCAGAACACCATCGAGGCAGACGGCTCGCCAGGGTAAACGCCATCAGACACAAGCACCGTAACGACCCGCAGGCGCGCTACGTGGACGCAGCCAAGTCCGGGCCGAAACGCTTTCGCCATCAGCGTCACAGACTACAGGGGAACGACACTGGCGTTGGCTACAATTCTCGCCAAACACGCGGACACAGCAGAGGAGGCCGCTATAGCACTCGCCACCCATACAAGCGACGATGCCATAGTGGTCTTCACCGACTCTCAAACAGCGGCACGCAACTACATGAAGGGCAGGATCTCCGTCAAAGCGATAAACATACTGAAACGTGGCGACACTCCTCCCCCCTACACCTGCATCATGTGGGTTCCGGGACATGAGGACGAGGGAATGAAGCGGCACACACCGCGGCCCGCGCAAGCGTCAACCGGGCCTCCCCGCACGAGATTTTCGACATGTCCCCCCACCAAATCAGCGGAGGAAACGGAATCAATACCGCAAACTTATCAAGCGCTACTGCAGCACTATCGGCTTGGACGCAGGGTTACCCCCCACCACATCCAAAACTAACGAGAAACGAAGGTACCGCTACAGGCGACTCCAGAGCATACCTTCACCCCGGAAGCTTACTGCATCATTTCCACCCGACGATATACATCTACACCTGTCCACACTGCAACGTGCCAGACCCTTGCCAACCTCCTACTGCAATGCAAGCACCAAGCAAGCATTACAACGACACAACCAATAGCAGCAGACGCAGACCCAACCCTCCTCGCAGAGACGTGGAGGCTGCGATCTCCAAGCCGACCTAGTCGACCAGTGCGAACTCGTCGCCCGGGCCTGAGGGCGATCCAAGCCAGAGGGTTCCTGGAATAAGGACCCTCCCACCTCGACTGGCAACTAACTCACTGTTTCAAATAAAGGTTTATTCATTCATTCATTCATAACAGTAAGCCACATTTCATCCACTGTAATCAATCTTACAAAAAGTTGTCTTTGTGTTTAAGACATGTAGCCAAAGTTCACTGCTGCAGGTCATTCGGTCCTCCTTGTGAAAAGCAGAAAGCACGCCAGGAAAGCAACGTGCAGACACCACTTGGATGTGCAGGTGTTCCTACACTGATCTTGAGCTTTTCAGCTAGTTCTGATGCGGTATTTTCTCGAATGACTGTCTTCACTTTTGTTACAGTGTTCCGATCATCGGCTTAGTGAGGTCGACCGGGAGTCGTGCCGTTTCGATCAAGTCAATTCCCTCCACTTTTCAACTGTTCAAACCAGTACTTAACATCATACGATGGGGAATCTATCACATACACTGTCGTTATTTCTTGAAAAAATTGTTGAGTGTGTTGCCTTTGATATTCAGAAAATTGAGAACTCCGGTGTAAATTTTGCTGGCTTCACGCTCCGACCTTACTCAGTCTTCCGACCGGTAAAAAAAAAACAGATATTAGGAAAGAGCTGAGCATTTTCTCTGGCCTTTAGATATGTGCGCCTAGCAGTGGCGAAAATTATTTAATGTCCACCAAAGTAAAGTGGGTCAGGCGAAATCTTTATTGAACAAACTTGTATATCCTCAAGTTTCTCCGCGGCGAAACACGCGTGGCCTTGACGAAAATACCGATCACCGTCATAAGCGGAATCGGGAACGTTCTAAACTGGTTCCATGGAATTAGCTGCGTGCTGCCCTGATTTGCACGTTGGCGAATTGCAAGATTGTCCGCTGCAACACTCTGATTGCAGGACACTCTGATCTGAAGAACAGCTTGTTCATGTGCTCACTTCAGCGGCTGTAGCTCGCCAACTAATGGTCAGCGAAACGCGGCAAATGGCAGTTTGTTGTCTAAACCTGCCGCTACATGCGCTCAGTAGCCGCAGCGCGCTCTCGCCGGTTGGCGCGCTATTTCAAAAGTTCGGTTTGTTTTCGAAGACACCTCGTATACCTAAATATGTGCGGTAATTTTCGCTCATGGGACGCTTTCGCCGACGTCGACACCGGATTTTCTGCCACATGGGGCCCTTGACGCTATCGTGTTAATCAGCAGTGAACTTACAAGCAGGGTGCAGAGGTATTTTACTTCACTAACGAAGTTTCAAAGCAGTGGTTTATGACAGTTAAGTTGTGCGTTTACATTCAGGTGGTAACGTGACAAATTCACACGGTTGTAAAGTACACGGGTGACCTGACATTCTCGGCACGTAAATGCACATGGTCCAAGTTGTGCCAGCAAACTTTCTAGCTTTCGGCGCTCGTGAACCGATAACTGAATTTTGCGATACTAGCTTGTACAAGTTGTAAACAAGGTAAGGATATTCCCATTACGCACAATAGAGCCAATTTATGCCGCCTACTTGTAACTTTTACTTATTAAAGTGTGTTATAGAAACTTATTTCCGAGTCAACTTTCTGAACTTCAATGTTACTAAAATGTTGCGAAAAGGTTCTGTCACATCGATAAAGAAAGTAGCTGGCACCTAAAAAGAAATACTTGTGACTAAGCAGAAAACTGTTCAAAATCTAGCGACAAAATTGCTAAATGGCAACACTGCTACTGTTCTTGTTCCTTACTTCCTTCTAATTCTTGTTCGAGTTCATTGTCCGGCAGATCCGGATGCGCGGGTTGCAAGTGAGTCACGCTTCTAAACAGTGTGCTTCTAAACACATGGGCGTCATGCTAATCACGTAGTCTCATTCTTGCGACGATCCAAAACACTGGCGCAACTGGCCACGCGCCCTACACGTATTGGGACTGTGCCGTAGACACACGGAGCTTGCCTTATTGATTTTATATCAGCTTTCCGCTCGCAATGCAAATAGGCAGCTACTACGAAACGGTCGTAGACGAAACGAAGCCACAGTTCATGCAAATATAATCCTCCATGCTGGCTGTGCAGTTGGATTTGAATTGTGCGAGGCTTCATTCACATGCAAATCTAGCCGAATGCTGGTGGCAGCAAGTTCGCGCTTGCGCGGGCACTTCGTTGAGAGCGATGTTGAAATGATGCGCTTCCCGAGAAAGCTAGAAGACCGAAAACTCTCGACGAGCACAGCAAGCGGCGTAATGCAGCTGCAAGAGAGAGAGAGAGAGAGACGAAGAAAAAAGACCGGCAGCACCCATCTCACGATGAATGTGGACGTGAATGCGATTAGCATTGAAGTAGTGTAGCGACACGCCGTATTTTCAACGCCTAAACGTGTATGCAACCGGGCTGCTCTCTCGCAATTCTCTCTGCACACGAAGCGCCATCTAGCGTGGTGGCCCTGAAGTCCACGCTTGGCGTGGGTTCGATTGCGTCGAGCACCGAAAAAATTCGAAAGGACCCTTTCTTTTTCTTTTTTTTTTCTTTTTGTCACTGAAAAGCCACCCGTACGCAGTGCCATATACCCAATTACTCGAGTTGGCATCGAAGGGATTTATTAAGAGCGGCGCACAACTAGTGGCCCATATCCAGAGACCCAAGTTGGCGTCAAAGAGGCTCATTAGACGGTGGCTAATGAACTGTGACAGCACCTAATGCGATAAGAAATCTCGCTTTAGACAGCGAGATTCCTTATCGGGACCACAAAACACGGTACAAGAGCTTTCTCGCATACCGTTCTCATGTGATTGCGGGAGCCAGGCGCCGCATTGAACCTACCACATTGTGCGTAGCAGCACAGCGTTTTAGCAAATCAGGAGATAGAGTCGAGGCGCGCTATTGCATATATCCTGTGTACCACGTAACTTGTGCCGAAATTTTTAAATATGCAAGCGACACGTAGCTGGACAGAAGCAAGGTAATGTTGTTTGCCGTCACTTGGAGCAAGTAAAACTATTTTTAGCGTGTCGCCTTATTACGTAATTAGTTATTGCGGGTTATTCAACTTCTCAAAAATTATATTCAGAGCAATAGTGTCAATGAGAAAATTGCAGACCATCTTGAATAATTCCTGATCCGGCTATGTGTTGCACAGTACGTAAAGGATTTTTCCATACCTGAAAAAGATTACGCGAAATATAAGAACGTGCCACGCGACTAGTCAAAATCAGATAAGAATGTTTTATTCAGTTACAGAATGTGTTACATAAATGAAGACACAGAAGGAGCTCCCACAGCACGAAGCCGCAAGGGGACCTCCTGTTGGTTAGTGCATAAAACTATTAACAACATTCACAGCAGGGTAATACAAATGACATACACAAAATAGTAAACGCAGAAAATACAAAAATCACACGAAAATACAACCCAATTTTATAAATACGAAAATATATCAATCAGTTGTGCAATATTGCTCTAACATACAAACGAATAATAAAGATTATGCTGATAGAACAAGAACAATACAACAAAATACAAATACTTAGACTAGTTACAAAAATATTTAAATAAATGAAAAAGACATACGGAATATCAGTAACGTCTATTATTTATACAAGAACAACTCAGAATTTAGTGCGTAAGCGTTTGTGTGAGAAAGGTGAGGAGAAAGAAGTCACCATCTATTAAAACGAAAAAGCTTCCTTTTTAAATTCAGATAACGAAGTGGTTTGTTTGATGTGAGTCGGGAGGCGATTCCGACATGACATGCTAGAAAAGAGGATTGTTTGTCTGCCGTAATTAGTTAGAAATTAAAGTAAAAGCAAAGTACGGTTGAAAGCAAATCTAGTTGTATTATCGTTAACAAGTTTGAATCCGCTTAATATGTTACATGGCAAGAGGTTATTAGGAGGTCGATACAAAATGATAAGAGGAAATATATACAGTTGAGCAATTGTTAATATTCGGTAATTGCGAAGTAGTTGATATGCACTGAAACGGATTGAACTGAAGGTGAGAATCTTGATTGTTTGATTTTGTATGTGTTGCAATGGAGTTATATGTGTAGGATATGTACCACCCATGTCGTAATAGAGTAGGTAAAAATGAAGCGTTAGCAATGATGGAGTAGCAAAGTAATGTCGCGTTTTTAGCATTATTCATATTCCATGAGCTGTTCTAGGCAACAAATTAACGATGTGAACTGTGTACTTTAAATGATAGTCTAGTTCGACGCCGAGAAATGAACACTGATCACCTGCGCGAACGAAGCGAGATTTAATGGTCCTGCAGAAGTATATGAGAGTCCTTTCTGGGCAGAATAGAAAATCATGAATGTGGTTTTGGATGGGTTAATTTCGAGAGAGTTACACCGGCACCATTCAAGTAAGTTTGCTTAAAAAAATGAAATTATGATGCTTTACGTGCCAAAACAACGATCTGCTTATGACGTCCGCCGTACGTAATGGGGGACTCCGGAACAATTTTGACTTCCTGGGGTTCTTCAATCATGCTTGGTAGCTATATCAGTGTTTAGTCTAGTTGTGAGGGAACCAAGAGACCGGTCAGTAGCAAGTATAGTAGTGTAATCTGCATAAAGGAATAACTCAGCATGAGTTAAAGAATCAGGGAGATCAAATACAGATAAGAAATAAACGCGGCCCGAGAATTGATCCCTGGGGTACGCCTTTTTTGTATTTGCGAGCTTTCTCTCAGACATGGAAAAAAAACTTGTATGTAGCATGTATTGAGCAACAGAAAGATGGTTGGGGAATTTTTCAGAGTTCTATACAATTTTCTCATTGACACTTTTGCCCTGAATATATTGTTTGAGCAGTGGATTTATGAATAATAATTATGTAATTAGTGAAATAGAGGAACATTACTTGCTCCAAGCGGCGGCAAATATTATTACCCTGGTTCTGTACAGCCACGTGGCGCTTACACACATTTAATATTGGCACAAGTTACGTGGGTACCAACGGTATATTATGGCGAGCCGTCAGCGTCTCGACGACGACGACGATGTTGCGCCTCGGCTGCTCCGCACGTTCGAACTGAGCGTGAGAGTAGAACGGCGACAAGACGGCAAAAACGGCGGGAATAGCAACAGCGTCTGTGATAGTGCATCGAGGACACCTGCACGAGCAACGCCCAGTGCGAGCCTCGCGGGGCCTCGTGCAGCGAGAGCCGCTACCTCTACAAGCCATCCGAGCCCGTGAGCCTCAAGTCCAAGCCCCTGACCTGCCGCGCCGCCGCCGGCCTCGGCTAGCTCTGTGACTGTGCTGTCGAGTTTGTCCGCTCGCTGGACGGCAAAACCTGCGACAAGCTACAGATCACCGCCGGAAACGTATCGGACAGCCCTGCAAGGCCAACAGCGAATGCCACACTGCCGGAGCCGCTTGCCTCAAGGACGGCTGCGCGTGCGCCAGCAACAGGCGCACCTAAGATGCAGGCTGGAGTACAAGGATCCAACTTAGCTTCTCTCACTTGCTTCATCGCCGTTCCGTCGGGGCGGGGGCTCTGTAGCGCCCACCGACGCTGCAACGCGGGGTGCTTTGGTCGGCGCTCCCGACCGGTGCCTTGGCGCCGACTGTCAAGGAAGTGAACAATGGAGAAGTGCAGCGCGTGCTCGAAGCGCAAGCTCGGCACGCGCAGTGTTGTTCCAGGAGCGAGACGCTGGTCGTCGCAGACTCCGCTCGGCTCGCCGCCTTCTGAGTAGGAACGACGGCACGGCTCGTACGGCCGCCGTCACGTCCTCCTACATTATAAACACGGCCGGTATGAAGCGCAGTCTTCAATATCTGCAGAGGCCACGAAGCCGATGACGCAGAACAGCCCGAAACAACATGTCAAACATCAAGCAACTGCTTAACCTCTCTGCCCTTCTATACATCCTCTCTATACAGGGCACTGAATGCAAACATTGACGAAGTGTCCGCCAGCTACCCATCACTGTGAATGGGTGCCTAATTCGAGTGAAGATCACATCTTCTCAATAGCCTCGGCTTCAGGCAGCTACCAATATAGCTTATTCCTTGATACTACGGGAATATTCGTCGGTGCGCAACGCGGTGAGATTGTCTAATAAGGCGGCCTGCATGCGCCACATGACGTTATTTCTGTCTGTCTCGGCCAATGCCTTTGACAACGGATCGATATCTTTCCCGTAAGGCACATTTACGTCGCCGGCA
This sequence comes from Dermacentor silvarum, assembly GCF_013339745.2. Classification (NCBI taxonomy): domain Eukaryota; kingdom Metazoa; phylum Arthropoda; class Arachnida; order Ixodida; family Ixodidae; genus Dermacentor; species Dermacentor silvarum. The sequence goes on from NC_051159.1 coordinate 125,230,136, forward strand.
CGAAGAAAGGATTCCGTCTTTGTTCGTTACCTGTGATTGCTTGGCATAGGTATGAATATTGGGTCGTGCGCAGCGCACAACAAGAAGGTATGATTCAAAGAGAAATTATTAAGGGGGTGTAGAAGAATGGGTGAAATGAAAAATGCGCAAAGAGGTCATGCCTTTGCGTCCTGCCTTTCACGCGCGTATTATTTTCATTAGTATATTAGTCATTCTGCGAAAACATATACGAGGGTACAAATATGGACCATGATTTGAGATGAACTGAGCTAGTAAATAAAGGCAGTCCCAATCATACAGTTGCTTGCTTATGGCAGTAGTGAAAGAACAATGTTGCTGACAAGCGCTAAGTTTAAGGAAATGATTGAGAGAGAGAGAGAGAGGAAAGGCAAGGAGGTTAGCCAGAGGCAATTCTGCTGTTTGCTACACCGCATGTTGGAGAAAAAGGGGTTAAAAGAAGGATGGAGAAGAGAGAAAAACAAAATTAGTAACTACAAACTACTACAGGCGTTAACTCAGTCCGATGAATCAGAAAAAGCACGACAATACTTTTATCAGTGTTCGGATGGGATATCCAGACACGTATACGTTGGAGGCTTCTCTTCCGACACAGGTCGGTCGTCAAACTTGAGCACAGTGGTGCGTCAGCTTCTCTGCAGAAAACTGCGGACACTGGCACAGATACGCGTCCGGCCTTGGTCCTATAAACGGCAATAAAGTTTATTCCTCCTCCTCCCTGGCAACAGAATATGGCCGATGGTCACCACTTTACTCTCAATGATCGCAAACTGAGATGTCGACCATTCCTATTCGAAAGGCGTAGGCATTGGTGAACGCCACATAGTCTGTGTAACAGAGTAGCGTCTCTTCGGAGCTGCTCTGATGGTACCCGAAGGCTTAGGTTAGGTTGCAGAGAATCCAGTCGCGATGTCTGAAATTGGGCTCATTGTAATCAGATAGCGTGCATTGGGGTGCAAAAAAAAAGGTTTCTTCCGAATTTTTTTTCAATGCGGAATCAGAAGCGGAACTAAAAGCTGCAAATGCACATGGTCATAATACTCACCGGCCTAAACAGTACTCTATCATGCCTTCAAGTACCATCAGAGCAGCTCCGAAGATGCGCTACTCTGTTACGGAGACTATGCTTGTGCATGGCGTTCACAAATGCCAACGCCTTTCGAGTAGGAATATATAATTGTGAAAGACACGGTAAAGGAGAGCATTGCGGTAAAAAAGGAAAAGAAAAGACAAGGCAAGAGGACGGGTAGGGGGTTATACGGCGCATTTTCGCAAAGGGCATGATGTAAGGATAGACTGAGCACTTTGCAGGAATCATCGGGGTGATTGGCAGACCTGTGAAAGAGAAATATAGATGGCTATGGACGGCCGAATGTGCTCCATTCTTTCCGACCTCTTTGGCTGAGAGAATCGTGAAGTTGGCTGTTCTGGAATGCGAATTAAGGCGAACAGCATTCGGTCAATACTCTGACTCCGCATCTCTCAGAAGTTATCGATTAAAAAGCAATCTCAAGTTGTCCGTGCCGTGGTCCGGCAAAAAGCATTTTCATATTGTGATATCAATGCCCTTGGAGATTCTCGCCAAAAAAACCGCGCTAACAAATGACCAAGGCCCACGCAGGTGGACAAACACAGAAAGCGGACGACCATTCCGAAGTGGTATTGCAAAAGGCCTGCGGCAATGGCCCATTTTCACCACAGCGTGAGTAAAATGCAAGCAACGGAGAAACCTTGGGAGATGCCAAGTGACACGCTCTAGAGAATTGTACTTCGTCGACTTGATGCGCAACGCTTTAATAATATTGCGAACTACAACAAATAGGGTAGCACCAAATCCGGCACACACAAAGATTTCTCGAATGCGTCAGTTGCTCAGCAAGACAGTAGAGAAGGTGAGGACGGCACTAATCAAATGGGCGATGTTAAAAAAAGCGCAGCAATACTTTTGAGATAGACTCGAATATTAATATAAGGCCGAAACCATCCTTGATGATTATCTATTTCAAACGAAGCATTCTCGGTCAATATTTAGTGAATGTAAACAGAATATTACATTTAGCTGAAGACATAAAAAATATAATTGCTTATATTTAATGCCGGCTACAGAAAGACAATACGACGGAGTATTTTTTCACAGGTGAGCCACAACACAGGGCGCCAACTTTCGACTGGTCGCACATGCGTATCTGCACATATTTTGCACGAGGGGAGAAAGGAAGCACAAAAGACACCAAACCGTACAGGCATTACGCATGCGCAGAAATGTCATTTTTATGTATGGTAAGGAGACAGGAGTTCTCACGAATTTGGCTTCCATTCGGCGAATAATATCTGCTTCAAAGGTCTCCTTTGGAAGAAAAGAATGGGCAGAAATCATTGACGATGATTGCCAATATCCGCAAACAGCCGAACGCTTCTAGAAAGCTATTCGCTTTATCAAAGGAATGATACGCTTGAAGGCGTATATCTGCTGTCGATAGCATTCGTTGTTTCAGTGCGAATTGCGTAAAGAACAGTGTCGTTAACCGTCACATCGCTAACGGCAGTATAGGTGGCTACACATGTAAGCCAATTCGTCATATATGCGTTGTCTCCAGCTCCGCGGGCGCCCACGTGGAAGGCGACGACTATCCTGCTTTCCCACAGCCGCCACAGGGGGACAGGGCGGCGGCGGGAGACGAGGAGGGCTGTACATGCCGACTGCTCCACTACAGCACACAAAACCTTCCGACGCCCCAAATCTCATAAGCCACAGCGCGTGCCTCTCAAACACCTGTAACAGCTGGCGCTCGGCGAAGAATGCGCCCTGCAAATGGGTTGCGCATATGCATCGGCGTCATTTACATTGACGTCTATGTATTGCCGGTGGAAGTCTAACCATCACCAACTAACGGTCATGAAAACGGGCGAAAGAACCAGAGAATCGAGCTATTCATTTTAATAGAAGAACCTGTGTGTGAGCCCTCCAGTTTTCTTACTGGACAAAGAAATTCCGTTTCTGCCTATGTGTTAGGCTACTAACGTTTGGTGTTTCTTTTGCTTCCTTTTCACTCTTACCTAAATACGTGCCTATAAGTATCCGTTATCTATGGTGATAAATAAGCTAAATGACAGCGCTCAGCGTTTTCTTTTTCTACAGTTATTTTTTTCTCACCGTGCAGTAATTTAGCTGTCGCGAGACCAACTATTCCAGATTTATCTCTCCTTTCCCGCCTCATCTCATTTAACGGAGTATTTATTCTTGGTTTTGGTTTTCGGTCATAATTGTGAGGCTTCTTTATTATTGCTTTTTTTGTGTGGAGGCGGGGGGAGAGCTCTGTGCTTGTCTTCATTTAGCAGATGACTAGCTTTCTCTGCGAAATAGTCCCTCGATATTGTTTGCTTCGTAATAACAAGAGACACTCCACCGTCACATGCAGTCTTCATTGCAAAACACCAAGCAGCTATTGCAGCTGCGAGTCTTCTCGATGAACATCCTGTGCTCAACTCTAGGCACTCACCCGCCAGTACACCGATAGAGGGGCGTGAACCTATAGGCCGCTGTGTATGCAATCGCGCATGTTAAAACGGCGTGCCGGGACACGGGCCCGATCAATCGCCTGCCGCGGTTTCCTGTTATTGTCGACGCGCACGCAACGCCAGCCCTCACCTTTTGTTCACGGGCCGGGAATACGCTCCTGGGTCCCAGAGAATGCTCGATAGTTCCCGAACCGATATATATGGTAGACTAAAACCTCGGCGTAGTTCCACGCAGCCCTGCAGAACATCATCCTTCCCGACAACTTGCTGGGTCGCGGCTCTGTAGTCAGAAAAGACAAGTCCCGATCAATCATCGGCGTTCCAGACGAAATAAGACGACGTGCCTGTTAAAGCACTTCGAGCGACCTTATATTAAAATCTCGATAGAACATCGTATAAATGCGACTCGATAACTCCAACGGAGTTAAAACGAAACTGCTGCATCTTCGGCCTTGGTGTACTTAGTCTCCAGCTGCTTTTCTTTCTTTCCTTCTTTGTTTGTTTCTTTCTTTCTTTCCTTCTTTTATTTTTTAGAGGCGCTATCTTTCTTGTGCTCCAGAGAACTGTGCAAAAATTTTTTTAAGAACAGAGACGTTCCTCCTTAGAGGAACAGCAACATCTGTGTGTACAAGAGGGGCGTGGAAAATAGCGTAGTATTCGTGCGAGCTCGTATGCCCGTGTGGCTATCGCATCTTCACGTACTTAATAGCGCAGCAGTTAAATGTCCGAGGCCACGAGTTCAGCACTCACTGCGGTGTAACGGTTCACCTCAGCGTTACTTGCATCCACGAGTTATTCATTAACCACATTTGCTTCTAAAATTCTACGTCCATTTTGTCCCCTCCCTGTGCGCGTTTCGTAGTGCCTAATATGATATCACTCGCCTTTGTCTCGCTCTTTCTTGACAAGCCCGGCGTTATATAATTCTTTCCTCAATCGCTATTTTACCTAATGCTAAAGTTTTGAAATCAGTCATCCCGTGGTTGAGAAAATGTAGTCTCCTTATCGGATCAAGACTGAAGCAGGTGAAATGAACCGGAAACATCTTCAAGATATTACTGAAAGCGTTAAACTATGTACACGACCGCACTTTTGAAACCACTCACACTCGTCCGCAGTCTCGGCTGAGGAGTCTGTGGCTTCACTGCACTGCACTGAACCCCGGAAACTACCCACCTGCGAGCAGAAACGGCGCAGCCGTGGGCCAAGAGGAAGGATTGCCGCAGCACCCGCTAAGCATTGTTTTCGCATCGCGAACTGACGCAACTATCAGTACTGGAACTTTTGTCTTCCTTCTTTGATTTTTCTCCGTTTGCCAGGATCGCTTTCTCTTTCTTCTTGTGTCGTTTTCTGTCCTGGAGGAGAAGGCGCTGTCATAAGTTCATTCATATATGGAACAACTGGACCATACACGGAAGTGCCACGCTCAGGATCCTCGAGAAGTTTGTTATCGCTCTTCCTTCCTTCTTTTCCTCCCGTCAGGCGTTCTCGAACGGACGTGCAAGTTTATATGGGTTGCGGGAGTTGCACCTGCCTTATTTTCGTGTGCTCCTCGCTTAGATGAATTTTTGTGGCCCTATGAAACTTTCGTTACTTCTATCGCCCTTATCTCCGCATTCTATTAACGGGATTGCTGACGCAAACATACGACGCCTGAAGCTTTTTCTGGGGTAAAGAAAAAAAAAAGCAGAATACAGAAGCCTCAGCGATTCTTCCGGCACTGCACTCTTTTACTGCGATAGGCAAAAATCTTGCTCTAGCTTGGCGATGCAAGACAGGACTTGGCCCCTCATCGCCGTGTGCGCGTTGTCAAGCCCTTGGTGACACTGAATCTTACATGCCGAAGTGTCGTGAATGTGAAGCACAGTGTAAGAAATAAATATACTCGCTGAAGCGCAAGACGGCACCGCACTCAAATGCAAGTGATATTTTGTTCCCGCGAGGACATTAATTGGATATTTAAGAAGCGGCCGGCAGCTTGCGGCTCTTCCTAATGTTCCTGAGTGACACAGGATTGGAAAGCGAGTGGTGAGCCGTGTGGGTCATGATTCTTTGGAAAAGCGTGCAATAACGTATTCGGTTCCACGTTAAACTAGCTTTTGATACCTGGTTTTGTTAGCTGGACAGTGAAGTGTATCGCGCCGTATTGCATTTGAGTGGACGCTTTAGGACGGAGCAAATGTGGGCAACTTTTGCAAGGCTATATCCGCCTGCAGCAAGCCACACCCTTCCCTCCTCCTTCTGCACAAGGTATAGTGTCATCGTCTTATAAACTTCTTTGCGATACACATAACATCATCCTCTGCTGCTACAGTATGCGTTGTCTGTTGTGGCCGGCCTTCGAATCGCACGCACAGACGCCACCCTTCAGAGCATACTCTGAATCTGTGTGGGGCGCAGGACCTTGCGACTTATACAAGCCAGCCTACAGACTACGAGTGGCTGATTATACCTCCGCAAACCACTTATGCAACTTCTTTACGAAGGCCTGCATTGAAAGCATTGAAAGCAATAGCAAGGTTTCGAGAAGTGCTTGAGCTCCTCACGCAGTGTTCTAGCAATACACGGAGGTGACACGGCGCGGCGCGATGCGGAACGTCGGCAGTTGTGTTTCCAGCGTCTGTTATCGATGCTGTATGCGATGAGACTGACGGACAACCTTCGGCGTTTGGCAGCGCCCAATGAGAAGATTAGATAGATTTGACTCGACGTTTAGTACCCGGCTTTATCAGGCACTGTATACGGTATGCACTACAGTATGGTTAGGCTACAACCCCCGTGTGATTAGGTTACCTACAGCCTACATTAGAGCCAGTTTCACCGACAAAACTGCAATTTACCTGCCAAAGAACGCAACTGTCACACCCATCTCAGTTCCTCTCTCAGAGAAATGTGGATGAACATGATGGTATGCCTGAGGATAATCGAGCCACATAGGCAAGCAGACTGTCGCAGGCAGTCCTTGGCGTCAAATTCAAAGGCGTCATTACATTCCCTCTCTTCCCTATCGCTGTTCAGCTGTTAAAATAGAGGCAGTGCCGCCAAAATTGGCAGCACCACAGCCTCCGAACCGGCAGATATCCACATGGCCGTTTACAGGTTTTTGTTTTTGGTGTTTAAAAAACCAAATCCAGTACGTCCTGGCAAGGACAATGTTGCGCTGTTTGTTCAAGCAAGAGCAATCTTTTCGCAGTAGCGTGCTGGTCTGCCCGTGAGTAAATATAGGCGCCTTGTTTTCGAACAAGTCATGGTCACCCATGAGTTCTCTTTCTCTTCCGCCTGCTCTTTTCGGGCTGCTCGTCCGCCTTCGGCGCGGTCAATATTTATTACCATTTTAGAACCAACGGGGAGCCAATGTAACACCTAGTGCTGACCAAGCGCCTTAGTCGAGGACATATGGTCGCGCTTTTCCTCTAGCCTAGTCGACAAGATATTTTGAATTCCGAAGCAAGGCGAACGAATACCGAAAGCATACTCGCTCCTGCTACCCTTTCCTATTTGTTTGACCTTGTTTGTGAGTTCGTCTTTCTCCTTTCCTTCGTGCGCAAGCCGTATTGCTTTCTTTGCCTTGTTCAAGCATTTCTTTTCGGCGCGCGAAGGAATTCGTTATTTGATGGGACAGGAAGTCACTATGTCTTCCTCCGTGCGGAGCATTTCATTTCTTCCTGCATTCTGTTGCCTGCCTGCCATTTCCGGCTGGCTGGAGTGTTGTGGTTGTCTCGCGTTATTTGCCGACTCTGTATCTGAGTGCCCACATTGCACTGCATAATTCCATTCGAGGTGCCATGAGAGTGCTAAACTAACAGGGAAGATTTCTTTTCGAATTGCAATGCCTGCTCGTCCAGTCACGTGTTACACTTTGCGATTTATCCGTCTATACGTTTATCAGAGTTTGTCACTGCACTCGGGGCAATTGTTTGAACGGGTTTCCACACAGGTCTATATCCTTTGTTCGTGTGTTGCTCTCTATCTGAGGTTTCACGCGTTTCAGAAGGCGAGAATTAATAACTCTAGTCAACTTGTTGTCTTCTTCTGGGCAAAAATAGTAAGATCGTGGGACAAAGCTGCAAACGCCGATCCTTCGACCGCTAGGTGTGCTAGGCAAAGGGGAAAAGATGCCTTCTGCTGCAATAGCTTATTGATTATCTATAATGTTGTGACCATAAGCGTGCTTTCACTCGCCTTTATACGACACAGCAAACGGTACTTTCACGGATAAATCGTAGAAATGTGGTAAAGTGGTGGGCTCTTATTACACGATTCCTGCTCATTTCAACGGCCATTATTGACGCATTTCAACTGTTTCCTGAGTAATAAACCCCCCCCCCCTCCTTTTTCCTCCCTTCTATCGCGAAGACTCTTTCGTCTCACAGAAACTTAAGAATGCGTTCATGAAGTCCGCGGCAATGTATAGTTAGCGTCAGTCATTTTTAATAAAGCACTCTGGAGTGCATTTCGGTGCAAGTTGTGAGTCCACGCAAATCCACGATGCTACTAGACGGCAGCGGGCTGTCTGACTATGGAGTGCGTTGTTTCAATCGACGAGAACAGAGAACGACGGTATAGAATAAATGGGACATGAATTCACAAAAATATTTTACGCTACAGTTGTTCCTCAGAGAACATTTACACCAATCCTGATGCGAACGCGTCGGGCCAATAGCAACGATCACTTAAGAACGAGAAGCTTTGGGAATTCGGCTCCAGGTTAACTCCTGACAGTACATTTTTGAAAAGCACCACTCACAGCAGCGCGTGATGAAATATTCCACGCGGTGAAATGTAAAATAAACACTGAATACGGCAAATCAGTGCGGGCTTGCGAACTTCCGCAGATCATGAACTTGTCTCCGCAGAACTGATTTGCCATATGAAGTGTCCTAGTGCTTAGGGTTGTCGATTAATTCGTCTTCGCTCTGCGATCTGCTAGCCCCATGGTTAGCTCGGAATGTAGAGCGACCGCCCCAGTAAAGCGTTGATGCCGGGTTCGAAACCCGGATCGACCACGACGAATTTTTCTTCATCTGCGAAGCCTTCTTACTAAGAAACCCGTACGGGTTTCCTCTATAGCTTCGTGCTACAGCCGCGTGGATGACAACTATTTCCCCTTTCCTGGACATATAATGTCGGCTCACACGTGTCTCTAAAGCACACCGATCTGTCAATAGATTGGTGAATTATATTGTTACAGTGCACCGAAAACCGGAGGCAAGGACGTGTATTACGAAAACAGCCGGTTTGAGATTTAGAGATGGTGATGATGGTGAGTCTTCAATGAGATCAAGCGTATAGAACCGTCTTCTTCGTCTTCAGATCATCCACATTTCAAGACGATGTCCGCAAAAACGCCCGTCGTCTATCGTCCACATGTAGACGACGTGGCAATATAAAGCTGATTCTTCGATTTACTTTATTGGCTTTTATTTAGCAATTAGTCATGTACCATTGGGTGCATGCCCGTCCTTGGCCAATCCTGTACAATGCGTGTGTGTCGCTTGGGCACACGACGAGCAGAATCCTTGAATGTTGCTTGATACGCCTCGTACTTCTCTGTGCATAATCCTGTCGTCGCCATTCTTACCCCTACCAGCATCGAACATCGTGTTCGTCCTTTTGACAGCGTTGCGCAGACGTCTCACACTATGCATCCGCATGATGTGGTGTTCCCATTTCGGCATGCCTTGTGAGCGGTGCATTGCGTACGCATAGAAATTGTTTGAGATTTAAGTTGTGACCTTTTTGCGGTGGCTAAACATAAACGTTCCATATGAGATTACACTTTGTATAGCATGACAGCAAACAAAATTGTAAGCATCGCAGTTAGTTGTAAAGAATTTAATTAAGCACTTTATTAAAGTTTCGCTTCGCATTGATTACAACATCTGCGTCGGATACGCTTTTTTTTTTTCATTCGTTACTGTTCAAGTATAAAGTCTGGGTGTGCGTAACAGTCCAGCTTGTTGCATTTTTCATTTCCGGACGTTAAAAAATTGGAACACGCGTTACAATAGACGGCGCGGTAGGACCGCGCAACTATGGTATTCGATTCCTAAGCAAAATGGCCACTAATTACGATTAGTATTGTAAAAGAGGGCTGGCGACTGAACTGCTAATTTAAGTACAGGAAAAGGGAAACTCGCTTCTGCTTCAGTATAAAGTACTTCTGTACCCAAGTATTATATTAATGAAAGAGAAAAAGATGGAGGTCACCTAGATGAAACCCCTAATTTCGTTTCGGTGAAAACGAGTCCGCCAATTCCGAGCGCTCATTAATCTTTAGCGTACTTTCTATTTGTTGCCCACGGAAAGCGAGGGGTACATTAAGAAGCCAGTTTTGTCTCTAACGGCTCCTTGATCTAGTTACCGGGAGGAAATAAAAGACATGCGTTTCGCCTTGTGCGATCGACAGTAAGCTGACAATGACGAGATAAAAACGAGTGATCGCTTTCCCTCACTCTGCACACGAAAAGTGAGGTGAGTGGCTTTGAAAAAAAATTTTTAAAAACCTTACCAGACAATACAGAATCACTCGCCGACCGCTCACTACCCGTAATAAGTGTAGAAAAAGTACACCAAAATTCATTAGTGATCGCCGTTATCTAAAACAAACGTGCAAAACAAATACGTGAGAACACCGCGGGCAGAATTAACCCCTCAAATTAGCTTCTCGAGCGAAAGCGTAGCATTATGGATTTCTTTCATTTTCTTTATGCGTGTTCTGGTACAAAGTCAAGTGACATCGGAGAAGTCGTCTCGGGCTCCCGATTATGCGTTCATTGCGTGTTCGCGGAATAATCAGCATTTCGTTTGATGCTTGATATTGCGAACTTAATATTTAGTTTGCCGTCCAAGGACAGTTGCCTCTTCGAATCATATTTCCCTCATCCGCGGAAATTCGACGCGAGTAATCACTAAGGATTGCGCAATTTCGCTGCTCTGCCGTTGTATTATCAAGAAGCCGTATTTCTCCTATGATTTCTTAATCCTGCCATGATTTACCGTTACGTAAATGAAAAGCAGCAGATGGGATCCTCACTGCACCATATTCCAGGTAAACAAATGATCTTCCTATGGAAGGAAAAATAACCTTTGACCCTCTTCCACGTTTCTACAAAAACACTTATTTGGACTGCAGTGTGGAGTGCATTTCGCTTGCTATTTTCGAAGCAACAAACGCCTTCAAGCTAGACATTCATACGTATATTCTGGAATATTATTTTGCGTTTTCCGCTTTGTTCCATGCTTCTTGCTGGGCTGAGGCCTCTCCTATACGTTTCCATTTGCTCCTGTCTTGCGTCAGTCCATCGCATTTTGTGTGTGTAACTTTCCTGTTCTCATCATACCATCCAAAGCACTGTCATCCACAACTGCATTTACCATTTCTTGGAGCCCAGTTTGTTACTATTGGCCTCGTGCACTGCGAACGGGGCTCCGTTGACGTCAGGTTGGGGACTAGGCTTTGTAATTTGCAACGCTCTGGCTAAAATACCTGAATATTCATTCATTTGCTCGCGTTCTGTATCTGTTCTCGCGTAGCGTGGGTTAAGCGTCCTCCAATTTTTTTTTTCGGATGGTAATTTTACAAATGTCCGCATTAGGAGGCAAACGAACGTTATATATTTATTTACTTTCCATATAACACCAACCGTCACAGCTAGTGACGCGATATTGTAATTACGTCGCAACACATCCCGCCGAGTGAGTAAACTGTCAAAGTCTACATAGCTTCGTAAGTGTATCACAAACTCACGGCTCAATCGCAAAACTTCCCGTGCGTTGGGGGCTAGTTAAAGATTCCAAGGTGGCCAAAATCAATCCGGAGTCCCCCACTACGTCGTGCCGCATATTCAAATCGTGGTTTTCGCGCGTAAAATCCCAGTAGTCAATTCAATGTAAAAAAAAAAAAAAACGTTCACGAACGGTTTATATTGAACAGGAGCTGAGGCAAGCTCGGTCACGTTGCGCAATCGTCCCGCATGCTTTACACTATCTTTTTTTTTTTTTTTGCAAATAAATGTCCTGCCAAAATGCTATGCTTATTTAGGTCAGCATGGCAGCAGTATTTTCGTTCAACGCACGTTTAGGCGACAAGAAACCATTCGAAAAATATCACTTTATCAGTGTAAGAATAACAATATTCCGAGGTAGCCCAGTGGTTAATGGCGTTGCGCGGCTGAGCTCGAGATCGCGGGTTTGATTGCGACCGCGGTGTCTGCATTTTGACGAAGGCGAAATGCCAAAATTGCGTGCGTACTTAGATTTAGATGCACGTTACATAACTCCAGGTGGTCAAAGTTATTCCGAAGTTTCCCACTACGGCGTGCCTCGTAACCAGATGGTGGTTTTGGAACGTGAAACCCAAAAATTTATAATTCCCACTAGTACTTACAAATACAAATGTGAGGAGGGCAGCAGTTACTCAAAAAACAGCTAACAAATAGCACGAAAGGCGACGCTTCTAATGTTACGGATGACTACTCGAGTGACTGTCACTGACTTCGCATAAACTGAATTTGTCCCTGAAAAAAAATTCAGATCGGTTTCGTAAAACGATCGAAACCGATCATATGTTTGTTATTGTAAGGTGCACGTAAAATGCTGGTGGTGCCCGTGTGTGAGGCGCCAGAAGGGAACGACGATTACGGTGGTGCGCGTGGACAGCGCGTGGTCGGCGTGATCGGTGTGGTTTCAGAAAAAAAGAGACAAAATGAAGTCACAGGCGCAAGGCGGAGAGAAGTCGGACCAATACGCGCCATAAGTTGAAGGTAACAACAACAACAACAATAACAAGTGGGACCAGAATCTCGGCGACCGACACAGTAGGGTGAACCACTCAGAGTGTCTAATTTTCGTGCCTAGGACCACGAGTTGTTAAAGCTACAGGCTTCACGTGGCCGGTCAAGTAGTTCCACCAATGTCTCGCATAATCACAGCTACGACTCTGTCGACCACCCTCGCGCGCCGGAGCTGAAATCTTCGTCGTCAACGGGACTTCCACCTGCATATTTCATCACTCAACTCAAATTTTTCGTTTCGCCAACGGGTGAGCCTACGTCGACAAAGAGTCTGACAGCTTTAACGATGCCCTAATTAGTCACACGGGAGTTTTAGATCTATCCTAATTGTATGCGTGTGAATTTCTCTCGCGTGTGTGTATAGTAAGTGCATAAAGTAACGTTCGGAACCAGCAAGGAGCCCCGTGAGGTTTGAGAGACCGTCGCCGCCCCCAGCCTAAAAATTATATTTTCAGCCATCTCATAAAGTTATGTATATCGGTTCGAGAAAGCGCGCACGTTTGTCACACAAGTGCCCCCCCCCCCCCCCCCTCCGTAATCAAGAAATAAATACATGCTAACTGAAAAAAAAAAAAGCGGCACTATGAATGGGTCAAGAAAAGGAGACACACTTTGACCCTGTCGTCGCGCTGTTTTATTAATGCGACAGCATGATATGCCCGATTACGCGAAAATCCGGCGGCGGCGTCAGCAGCGTGACCGAGCAATGCTACCAAAAAAAATTTGGAGGACGCGTAAGCTTCGCCTGTAAGAGTGGAACGTGATAGCATTAGAAGATCTCTGGCTGCTAATCAGGCTTTTAGGGGCGAAGCTCCTTATAGCGGCACCCGTTCCGTCCCCGTCGTCGTAGTAGTAGTGTGTAACCAGTCTGAGAAAAAAAATTCCGAAGTTGTGTCCGTAGCGCGGAATCGAACCAGGGACCCCTCGCTTCCGAGCGCGCGGCGTTAGCCAACTACGCCACGAAGCGGACATGGACACACGCACCACGATGGCAATAAATACCCAACATTAACGAAAGGCCGCGTTTCTAGCGCGTTTCTAACGCGTTTGTGCTAGCGCGTTACGGCCCGTGTAAGAAGCTGGTGTAAGACGCTGTGGCCTCTCCGCCTTACCTTCAACGCGTTTCGAACGCGCTGCCCAAAGCGGTGGCAAGTCAAGTTCAAGTCGAGGAGCGTTTATGAATACGGGGGGGTATACTCTCTCAGCAGTCATGTGATGGCGTCGGCAAACTCGGTGCACGTTCCGGCATGTGTAAATGGCTGCGTAAGACGATGTGGCCGCTCCCCCTTACTAGAGAGTACTGCACGTTTCTAACGCGTTTGTGCTAGCGTCCCCTTAAGCGGGAGATCCGATGATTCCCTCCGGAGCTCCGGCCACTCATCATCATTCACCCCGTGGATATGCTGTGATTTTTTTTAGGGGCGAAGCTCCTTATAGCGGAACCCGTTCGTCCCCCTCGTCGTAGTAGTAGTGTGTAACCAGTCTGAGAAAAAAAATTCCGAAGTTGTGCCCGTAGCGCGGAATCGAACCAGGGACCCCTCGATTCCGAACGCGCGGCGCTAACAACTACGCCACGAAGCGCACATAGACACACGCACCACGATGACAATAAATACCCAATATTAACGAAAGGCCGCGTTTCTAACGCGTTTCTAACGCGTTTCTAACGCGTTTGTGCTAGCGCGTTACGGCCCGTGTAGGAAGCTGGTGTAAGACGCTGTGGCCTCTCCGCCTTACCTTCAACGCGTTTCGAACGCGCTGCCCAAGGCGGTGGCAAGTCAAGTTCAAGTCGAGGAGCGTTTGTGAATACGGGGGTATACTCTCTCAGCAGTCATGTGATGGCGTCGGCAAACGCGGTGCACGTTCCGGCATGTGTAAATGGCTGCGTAAGACGCTGTGGCCGCTCCCCCTTACTAGAGAGTACTGCACGTTTCTAACGCGTTTGTGCTAGCGTCCCCTTAAGCGGGAGATCCGATGATTCCCTCCGGAGCTTCGCCCACTCATCATCATTCACCCCGTGGATATGCTGTGATTTTTTTAGATACGAAGCAGCTTATGGCGGGGGCTTTGTCCGTCCCTCCCGCGGCGTCCCACAGCGTATCTCTCCTCTCCTACGCTCCCCCTTTCTCTCCTCTAGGAATCTGGCGCGGCGCGCACGACAGGTGGTACGACAACTGCATACTCCGTTGGGGGCGCCACGGTAGTTCCGCGGTATGAAAATGACGGAGCGCGCGCGCCTCATTCTCTCTCCTGTGCAGCTCCGCGATGAGCGCTCGGGCCACTGCCGTGAAACCATCTCCCGCTCAAGCTAACCATCTCCCCGCTGCTTCGCATCCACACATGGTTCCCTTTAGCGGGAGATGGAGTAATTTTTTTTCTCGTATATTCAAATTACAATCCGTCGCTGTCATGTCTGTAGGTTAAGTCGTACTTTACAATTTTTCTGGCGGATTTTACTTTGAGAAATACAATTTTGTTCACTGACGCCTTGCGCCACGCGGAGGGACTGCGCGGTTGGGGTGGTTCTCTGTCCCCAGATTTTCTGTGACACGGGGCCCTTAATGCTGTCGCGTTAAAATGGCCGACGGCTGAAAAATTAAAAACGCATCAAAAATTCTCGGGTTGACGTCAAATTTCTCAGGGATGTTCGTGTAAACAAATTAAATTAATGGCCCTTCCAAGCATGCGAATGTACGCAGAATTGCCTCGAGCGGCCTGTCGTGTTGCAATTTTGCATGTATTAGCGGGCTTCGCTCATGCATGAGAAAACACTTTTATGTAGCACGTATACTGCATGAGCAACATAAAACTGTCATCGGGAGTTTTTCATGTTGCTCCACAACTTTCTCATTGACACTTTTCATCTGAGTATAATATTTGAGAAGCTGTTTAATTAAAGCTAAATATGTAGTTAGGCGCAATGCAAAAAAAAACAATCTGAGTACCTCCAAGCGACGACAATCTTGGTTATTATCTTGGTTATGTCCAGCTGCGTGGCATTTGCATATTTTTAAAGTTTGGCTCAAGTTACGTGAGACACCGTCTAGACACACCAAGAAAGCAAACACGAAAGTCAGTTCACAGAAGGGCACATGAATTATTGAACCCTCTAGCTACTATTATCGCTTTGAAGATTACCACTCACGTTGAATCCTTAATCTAAACAGGTGTATTTGCCCTCTATGTTACGCCTATCATTCTCTGAACCACCGGTCATTGTGTCCTTCTTGCGTCCCTCCCAGAATTCTTGTTACCTTTCAAATTTATGAAATGCGCGACTCAGAGAAGCCTTTTTGTTTTAGCTTTCCAGGCACATGGACGCCGTGCCTTAATCGAACGGTACCGCTCACTATGACCGCGTGTTGTGTCGCACTGCATGCGTGTCAGCGAACATTTTCCCTGTGCCTTGTCATAGCTCCTTTGTTGGGAGCTTGACGTGAGTGACATTCTCACTTATGTTCAAGAGGCACTACAAAGCGGAGAAGAAAGGCGGCAGTTCATAGAAAATTTTGTTTTTGCTTATCGACACAATGTCTGCATTTTTTATTGTTCTGTCTTTTCTTTCCTTCTTTTTATATTTGCATATGCAATTTTCGCATCGTAAGGAAAAAGCATCGAATGCTGCAAGCACACAAAAATATAATGCATATTTTTGCCGGAAGGAGAGCGCTGTAGCCAAGCACGTCGTAGCATTCTCTTCCTCCCTGATAGACCCTGATGGTAAAGAAAATAATTTCGACATTGAATACAGTCATCATCATCATCATCAGCAGCCTATATTTTATGTCCACTGCAGGACGAAGGCCTCTCCCTGCGATCTCCAATTACCCCTGTCTTGCGCTAGCGTATTCCAACTATTCCCAAAAAAAAAATTGAATACAGTATTACTGCGGAAAAAGACGGCAGATCCCACGCCCTGTGGGAATCTATGGTATGCGAAGCAGTGTGCAGGGAGCCTACCAAGTTAACGAAACGACCATGAGAGCACCAAGACGTAGGCGGTTGTTTTATGACCTACATGACACGCATGTCATGACCTTCATGCCATGAGTCCTGAGGAGTCCCTTTAGCTACACCTAAGAGACTTAAGGCGAAATTCATAGTCATGCTCATGACTATGACTTCGACCATCTACCTTTAGCCTTTTCCTTCACTTAGTGCTACAGCCGAACCCATTCCATTGCTTTCGAGTGTTAATCTTTTTTCGCTGAGTCATTCTCATTTTGCTGAGTCATGGTCATGACTATGACTTCTACCACAATCCTTTAGTGTTTCCTTCACTTAGTGCCCACGTCCAAAACCATTCCAGTGGTTTTTGAGTGTGTATCTTTTTTCGCTGAGTCATTGTCATTTTTGATGAGTCATGGTCATTACTATGACTTCACCATCATCTTTTAGTGTTTCGTTCACTTAGTTCCCACGTCCGAATCCATTCCAGTGGTTTTTGAGAATTAATCTTTTTTTCGCTGGGTCATTGTCATGGCCTACATGACACGCATGTCATGACATTTGTCATAACCTTATCACTTATGTTCGTCATACGCTCCTGTCATACTATGTCAATTTTAGTACCTACCAAGTTAACGAAACGGCCATGATAGCATTAGGACATAAGCGGCCGTTTCATGACCTACATGACACGCATGTCATGACATATAATTTATGCTCATCATATACTCTTGTCATAGTATGCCAATTTTGGTACATACCAAGTTACCGAAATGACCATGAGAGCACAAAGACGTAGGCGGCTAGATAGATAGATAGATAGATAGATACTATCAAAGTAGCAAATGTTCGCCAAGAAATGCTTCGCATTAAAAAACGGCAAAGTGTGCACTAGGCCGCGCAAAGCTCAGGACACAGCGAAGCTGCCCAATTGATTGCGTCATAACCTAAGAGATACATTGCATAACCAATCCCAACTCAGGACCTAGCTGCTACAAAGTTCAACCTAGATACACCAAGTTCAACCTCGACTTAGCCAAGTTCAACCTAGCGACCAGGAAACGGAATCTATCGGCCAGCTTCTTTGTGTCTCGAGCTTTGCCCGGCCTAGTGCAAGATTTGCCTCCCCATTACGATGACAGAAGAGAAGTGAAATTGCAGGCTAGAATGATTAGCGGCCATGCAGTCAGCTGTGGAAGAAGACGACGACGACGAACGCGGGAGCAGTGGCACGAGCGCGTACGAGTACGAGCGCTAACCGAGGGGCGCCAAAGAACCAGCTGCAGTAGAAGACGACGACGCTCGAGCCAATGGTGATAATGATAGTTTCGTGAAACGCGCACTTTTTGCGGCTACGGTTACGTTGTTAAAGCATTCTTGTACTCTCATCGAAGCCAGCGCACGAACGTAATGTGTCCCTTCGTGAACTACGAATGCGGCCCCGAAACTTACTAACAGGTGTTTCCCACTGAAACTGCACTAGTGGCAACTTTTAAAAGCGAAGCTTTTCTTGGCGAACCTCACCAGGTTTTCGTGACCGTGGGTGCTGCGGCGTGGCTGTTCTCTAGCCTAATAGGCCAACTAATCACAGTCGAGGACGCGCGCGACATCGCCGCTGAGTTCCTTGCACCACCACCAGATGACCTCGCCTCCGGCGGCGGCACTGCATTAGCCTCTCTACAAGGCCCGAATAACGCCTTCCGTGTCACTTTGTGTGGACAATCAATACAAATAAACTCGTGTTTCGGCCCATAAGCGCAGATGCTTATGGGCCTACAATCTCTGGTCATTAAGGTGCGTATCAGATGGTGTCTTTCATTATCATATCGTTGACATTCCTGCTGCACATGTAGTGTGTCTTGATCCGCGTGTCCACAAATGCATTGCGGGCTATCAGCGCGACCAAGTTTTGGAGAAAATGTTTTGTAAACGCGATACAAAGTCTCAAGCGGTAAACTAGTTTCAAAATAAATGCTGCTATTTAATGTACGTGGTATTTCGAAATGAAGGCAAGGGCCAATGGTAAATAATACTGAAGATCTTGATCTTAGACCAAACCATGTTTCTTTGCACCCACGGGCTGAAGTCTGTCTTAAGACATGGCGCAACATCATTTCGTCTTTTCAGCATTTATAGACTGCAGCGCGAGTGCGCGCGCGACGCAGAAGAGCGCCCACTTGCGTTTCTCAACTTCTCAAGCAACGCGACTACCTCCGCTCTCCGTCCTTCCCATGCCTGTCTGAGCAGCATAAAAACAAGGCAGAGGTCTACCAGTGAGCTAGAGACTCGAAGCAATCAGCAGCTGCCAAACAAGAGAAGTCTGAAGCTGGTTCTTTGACAAAGGTAAGTCACCTAGTTGAAACGTTAGCTCCTGACTGAACCATCTCTCTATCTGTTTTTTTTTTCCTTCCTTTTTATTTTCTTGCCTCCTGGTGACAACTTCAGCAGTATGCGGCGACACACCAGTATCTCCACTTAGTTATTTTTTTCCATCGTCAGCTGACGCGAACAAAGGGGAAAGAAGTAAGCTGAACAGGCACAAAAGTGCACGGTGACAAAGAAGCCTACAATGTAGATGGCGGTGCACTTTCGCGCGAGGACGAAGATTACAATCCCAAAATAACCAGCACCTCGCATTCGACGGTAGTCTCATTAACAACCACGGCGGCAGGTTTACGTTGACCACGCCCATTGTTCGTCCGCGTTCATGCAAAAACAGTAACCTGGAAAAGTGCTTGCCTGACGCCGCGGAGAAGAGGACAATCACGTCTATTTTTTCATAGCACGGCGCTGCACTCAACCTAATTGTCTTTCTGACTTTATAATTAGTGAAAATAGCCGCCGATTTCGGCAGCGCCTTTTCAATGCGCCTATCAACACGTCGTAGTTCCACTTACCCCCACCGTTATCTTTCGTCGCAGGAATGTTACCGGTAAAATGTGATTATGTTTCCCTGTAATTACACTTTTACCGAGCTTCCAAGAAAAGACAGTGAAACAAGCGTTAGGCCCCTGGTGTTCTTTTTTTTAAGTTATTCTTTTAATTAAGGTAAAACCATTTTATCGCGTCCAGATTCTTATCACCATACTACAATATCAGAACTACTAACGTTGGGAAATGGAGAGAGCATCTTCCAGACATTTGAAATTCAAATCCAGATATACCAGAAGCCTCCCAGAGCCACAGTTTGGACAATCCTAACTATTCGTCATTTATAACGTTGATGGGGGG
The DNA here is from genome assembly GCF_013339745.2 of Dermacentor silvarum. Classification (NCBI taxonomy): domain Eukaryota; kingdom Metazoa; phylum Arthropoda; class Arachnida; order Ixodida; family Ixodidae; genus Dermacentor; species Dermacentor silvarum. The sequence goes on from NC_051159.1 coordinate 125,249,647, forward strand.
TTCAAAAACCAAATATTTCCATGCTACTTATGGCCTTTGCGTGCAGCTAATAATGGTTCCGTTCCTCGCATGTCGAGCGTCCTCCAGAAAACGGACAGCCCCTATCACTCTGTTTTCTTTCCAATGCAGAGCAAAATTGCGTGACAGTTTTCGAGCTGCATGTTGCTTTTAGATTGCTGATTTCTCTTATTGCACATTTGGCGTGGGTCAGCACTACGTAATAAATCGAAGTGGCAATTTCTTTATTGTACACGTGCACCAATTCTCCATTAACGAAAAAAACGACGATTTAAATTGAGCCTTTCACCAAAACACAACATTATATAAGTGCCCCTTTTGTACGATCCTTTGTAGTCAATGTTTAATTCTCTACAAAACAAAAAAAATATTTGAAACTTGATGCACAGTACAGTTATGTAATGGCTAGAAAACAGTGCATATTGAACTTTGAATTTGTGAATAATGACCGACAGACAAAAGCAATTATAGTGAAATAACAGGGAAATTATAGATCGGAGCGTCATAAAAAGAAATCAAAGAAGTAAAAGCCACATTAGATAGATCATGTCAGATGGAAGAGTGCAAAGAGGCAGTCCATGAGAATGCAGAACCCAGGCGCTTAAGCAATGTGTAGCACTGTATGGCTCACAAAAATAAGAGTTTGCATTAATAATGAATACGCTTTCGAACAAGAGCTGTATCATCTCGTCAAATTGCCTCACACATATTTAGATCTATCGATAATACTTGTAACTTTTGTTGACATTACGGTATCATTACAGAAATAGCATTAAATAGCAGTACGTCGGTGCATAGAGAGTTGGGACTCTGCAATAGGAAAAAGAGCATCAAAGCATAGTGCTCTACTGCATCCCATCGTATGTCCAAAGACATGGTACGGGCAGGATTTTGATTTGGATGAGTTGGTTCTTAGCTAAATGCCTAAGGTAAAAAACGCAGCTGCAAGAAGCACAAAGACAAACAATTGTGTGTCCCGCGTATACTGTGTGTGTTTTTTGTGCCTCTTGTGTTGTGCTTTTATTTGGTAGTCTCGATACGGCCGCTAGTAGGCATCCCAGAGCAGCCATATTGTTTCGCATTTCCTAATAGGTGAGATTAAAAGGGCTTGCCTTGCTGATGCAACTGACTGAAGGACCTTACGCTCGCAATACTTCCGCAATCTTGAATAGTTGACGCAGGAACATTTGGAACAAAACGTGACCGACCTAAAAAGCTATACTTTCTATAATTGTTACGCCTGTGTCTTCCTCCGCCGTTTTTCCTCAAGAGAGGATCGTTGGGGCTTGAAATCTACAAAACCTTTCTGTTTGCTCCGGTTTGGTGCAACGAAACAAGCAATTCCGCCAATAAACAGCCAGTTTCATCAAAGGCGAGCTTACGTTCAAAAAAGGCAGAACAATGTTTCAAACATGATGCAATTTGCATATTACTGCACGCTTCCGCATGCCAAGCTTCCTCAACATTGCCTTGTGTCATTTCTCCTTTTCAGTGCTTTTCTACAGCCTAACTCAAGGCAGGTTGTCTTTCACAGAGTCTTTCGCCATGCCCCAACGATGCCCGTATCTATCGAAGACGAGTCGCTCCTGAGGGGGCGTCAATACTGTCAAAGAGCACGATTTCGTCTTGCGTAAAGGCAATTTCCTTGCCGCTGGTTGTCTGCCTTGATGTATTTTTCCTCATGGTCCTCCTAACGTGTCTTGTCCTATTTTCTTTTTTTTTTTTTGCAGCTATGAGGCTAAGCCAGAAGGTCTGCAGGAAAGCATGCTTCAGCGAGCAGTCACACGGAGTGCACATCGGCAGCCATTGCTGCGCCTTTTTTCTTTCCAGAAAGAAGCCAAGATACAATGCTATACATTACAGTCTTCATATGTGCTTGGAAGACTCCAGTGCGGCCATGTATCAGCCGCCAGAGACTCGGACGGAGTGGCACATCCCGTGTTGCTATGTTTTTCGTTTCCTCGCCTTCTCATTCGTCCTCAGGATTCAGCTTTGTGCTCACCGCGCCTTGTCTATATTCGTTTCCCCTATCTTGTCTGGCACACGTGAAATGTTTTCGTGAGAACTGCTCAGACAGGCTACAGAACACGCACGCCTTGTGCAGTGAACCATCCCGTCTGTGCATCTCACGGTGAAATGTTTTCCTCCGCCAAGAATTCCTAATCATACTCATATTAGTTCTTACCTGAGCTAAGAGACAAGACAGCAGGCTACCTTAGATGGCCTAGCAAAAGTGATCTCGGACGCTGCATTACAAGCTACAGAAGAAAACATCAAAACAATCCTTGATGGAGTTGTCTCATGAAATTATGTGAGAAAATAAATCCTTGTTTAACACGACACTCGCACCACTCACTCACCACCCTTCCAAGCTAACACAAACCTCACTACACAACGTCGGACATTATCCTTGCGACTGGAGAACATTTTGTTGATACAATGCTTAACAACCTGCGCAGCTCTTCGGATGGTAATGTAGCGTCTTGAATAATACAGACAGAGAATGATTGCTGCTCGGCAGAAGCTCACCGTAACCATTAATGAGACTCTTGAACACACGCCAAAGCCCGGGATGAGATGCCTTTCCTTCCACGCGCGCATTAAGCACCTAGTTTCAAGCGAGAGTGAGCAGGTTCCATCATGTATGGAGAAAGATTACTTTGTATTTCTTTCAGTGGAGACGAAAACAACCCTTTACCTTTTATTCGCTCTCATACGCACTCTGGACATCGCACTCACCCCATCATCTCCTAACAGGGAGCGAAATATAAGCTATGGAAGCATATTAGCAAGAATACGACTCATTAAGGAGGTTCTTGAACCTGGCAAGCTCCGCTTACCCAGACCACTAGCACGCGCATTCTGCAGACGAGAAACCGCGACAGCAAATGGCGTGAAGATCGGGTGTCATACAGAAAAGCTCTTTGGTTTTATGAGCTTCGTCAGAGGTGGGGAGGAGGGAAAACATTATTCTCGTCAGATGCAGAGTTATTTAAATTACTGGGTTTCTTCTGCTAGGCGGCGTGAGGTGTCCGTAAGCCCTTAACTTTCGGCGACCTCCAAAGCCCAGTTGACGGTCCGCAGCTGGACCGCGGGATCCGAGCTGGACACCGCTACCTCCCAGTCTGAAGTGTTATTAAGTTCGAGTTCCGCCCTAGGTTTGAGCCCGGGACAGTCGTTCAATATATGCGTCAGCTCCGCTTTATAGGTGTCGCAGTTCTTGCATTTAGGTGAGAAGCAGCCCGGATATATTAGTGAATACTTGTAAGGGTTGGCAAATTTGCCAGTCTGCAACTGTCTCCAGGTCCCCTGTTGCAGCTTACTCAGTGATTTATGCGGAGAGGGGTATTTTTGTTTACCTTCGCGGTAGTGCATAGTAATTTCATGGAAAGTCACCATGCGATCCCTCGCTGAACCCAGGTCGAGGCCTCCCACCGCCCGGCTGACGAAACCTCGGGCATAATTGTGGGCAGCCTCAGTTCCTGGGTGCGAGGAATGTGCCGGGACCCAGATGATTTGAATCTGGCGATCAGGTGGTGAATATTTGTTTAGAATTTGCATGGCCGGTTTATGGATTTTGCCACTGGCAAAGTTTCTAACTGCGGTTTTGTAATCGCTAAAAATGATTTCCGCGGTGGTGCCATTTATAGCCAAAGCTATAGCTGCCTCTTCTGCTTCCTCTGCATGCATGCAACAAATTGTTGCTGCGGAGTGGGCCTGACCTTGATTGTTGAGTATGCCTAACACAATCAATTGGGTCTATAAAAAATGAGATTGCGACATCGTTTTAAATAATTTATATCATGGTTAGCTCCTCACTCCTTCCCGCGAACAAACATTGCTCCATTTCAATAAACCTGCAACTAACAGAAAAAACCGACGCGATTAGGCTCAGCAGAATTTCGCCATGTGGCACATTGTCATGGCGAAGATTGCAGTGTCACCGTCCCATGTTCTCTTTTTTCCTAATTTTGGAAAGAAATACAGACGTGTAACAGAAAAGTCAGCGCTTCGACTTCTCGTAATGAATTACGAATAAATACGTTAGGAGAGCCACTATTATTTTGCGAGACAATGACAATATATAGGTCCATCTTTTTACATTTGCGAAGAAGTGAAAGTTCGTCAATCTGAAGGGACATTGTGGAAAATTCTGGGAACCTATATGGCGTTCAACTTGGTGCTTCAGCACCTATTGACTCTTTCCATGCGAGTTCTCATTTTTGCCATTTATGGCTAGCTACAGCCCGTAATTCAGTAATTTTCATAGAAAAGGTAACAAGCTCTTCTTTAAGACCAATCCTTCTTTTAGGAAAAAGAATTATTACTGTTCCACTATCACCATCGGCAGCAGCGGCAGCAGCCTATTTTTACGTCCACTGCAGAACGAAGGCCACTGCCAGCAATTTGCAATTGATGCAGTCTTGCGCTAGCTGATTCCAAGTTGTGCCTGCAAATTTGCTTATATCATCCCACCACCTAATTTTATGCCCCCCCTCAACTGCGCTTCACTTCTCTTGCCTTTACATGGTCTACCCGGCTCGATTTTTTTCTCTCTTATTGTCAACTAAAATATCGGCTACCACCGTTTGCTCTCTGATCCACACTGTTCCTGTCCTGTCACTTAACGTTACGATTTACATGTTTCGTTGCATCGCTCTTTGCGCGGTCCATAAATTCTTCTCAAGCTTCTTTGCTAACCTCCAAGTTTCTGCCCCATATGTTAGCACCGGTAGAATGCAGTGATTGTACACTTCACTTTTCAACCCCAACGGTAAGCTCATAGTTACTATACCAAGGCTTCACTACATGGTCATGCAATTTGAGGTGATGTAGCTTGCTGTCATGCAATAGCGTCAGTTTGCTTGAATATCCATCGCAAACAAGAAGTGTTCTGGTTTCTTGTGCTTAGGTTGTCCCAACATTCCAAAGCTCCACTCATAAGCAGCAATTACGTGGGGAAGCATGAAATCTAACATAATAAACTCGACCGTTCCCCGAAGGTAAATTTCTAATTACCACCATCTATACACAAAGTCCGAAGAGCACTGCTGTTCTTTTTCAAAAAGCAGCCGTGCTGGACTATGGACTGGGCTATGCGACGAGGACTGGGCTAAGCGGCAGCCTTTACTTGCCCGGTAAACGCTACTATATCTACCTGTGCGCGCATCACTTCTTGCCTCTTCCCACTCCTTTCTTTTCTTCTGATTGGCCCCTCCCCACTCTTAGGGTGGAAAACCAAGTAAAGCTTGGTTAACCTTCCTGTATTTCCTTTTCTTTTTCTGTCTTTAATAACCGCGTATTTTTCGGGCCATCCGACCTCCTTAATGAACGCTCGAAAATTCCCTCTCCTATGAACCTGCGCTACAGGTTCATCGCCCGCGCACTCTAAAATACCACAAGGCCGAATAGTGAAGCATGTTCATTAAACTCCTTTCATTTCTCTTCACGTAGACGAAACAGCTTCATCACTGGGTTCTGGCGCTACCATTAAAGTTGACCCTCGGACCCTAACTAACGTCAGCTTTAAAGGCAATGAAAAGCATCTCTTCAGGCGTAAACTGCGAAGGCTCGTATAAAACGAGATGAACAGTCAGCGCAGTCGATATTGCTACACCCTATTATACGAGCGGAGACCCCACCAACCTTCACTTACGACTCCTCCACCTTCCTTTTTTTCGGTTTTGATCTATTTTTTTTTATCTTTTTTACCCTTCAAGTCAGTCTGCCTTTGCAGCCAGGGCACGCCTCATTAAGCCGTCCGTGTTATTCTTGTCTTCAATCACAACCCCCCCCCCCCTTCCCATTACTCTCCGTGGGTTCAGAAGCTTTATATAATTTTTGTACATGTTATTTCACTTTCGTCGTTTAGTTTTTGGCCTGCATAAAACCGTATATGGTTCAACTTGCACAAAACTAACTACTCACAAAGAAGTTGCGCGCTTAAAGCTGCCGCTTAAACTCGTAAAGGATCCTTTGTCACAACCATCAAAACGATTTCAGAAATGTGGTGCACCTGGCATTTACCCCATTACTCCACGGAAACCATTGTAATGATCCCTTTTCTTACCATCCAATTTAGACTGCGCTTCCTTCAGTCAGTTTACTAGCTTCGCTTAGTTTTGTAGAAGAGCATTGCAGGGAAGTTTTGTAACTCTTTTCACACAGCCAGAACTAATGATCGGTTTCTGTTCGCGTCTCAGTCAGCTTACAGCTCAATAGGGCACTATTACGGAAACATTCCGTGACGCTTTTCGGGGCGTAGCACTAATGATGTGTTCGTGGTCATTTGATTTTCTTTGTTGGTATTCTCACATTATTCGAAACCTTTCCGCTGAAGCAATATCGGGTCTTTTATAAATTCCTACTACGGCTGGAATGTTTTCTAGCCAAGATTTTTTTTTTCAATGGCCTCCTTTCATTTTTTTTTCATTTTTTTTTTCGTTACAGGCAGCCCATCCCTGCGTGCTCATTCTGCTGGTCATTCCAATCACCCGTTCAATTGTGCTCTTTTCATTTTTTTTCTTATCAATCAGAATCTTTGGCACGTGAGGGTAAATGGCTAACTTTTCGCGCGTCGATGAAACTGGTAAAAAAATGAAATTTCCGAAAAAAAATCTAAATGGCAGAACGGACCACATGATATAGCGACTGAGAATGTTAGTATAAATGGAATTTTTAAAGTAAGGTGACCCAGGGTTCTATAACCACTCAAAAACAGTTGCACCCATTTCGATCGATGAACAGGTATAAATGAAATGTGTGCTTTTTTTATGCTGTGTAGAATCTGAAAAGTAACTGTAAGCGACCGTTTGGGAGGAACACTTTTCTTTATACCAGGACACAGTCGCAGAAAGGGAACCGATTATGGTGGAGCGAACGCAAGCCTCGAGCTGCTGAATCTCCTTCCTGTGGGAGCAGCGCGATCTGATTCTACGAGTGATGCTGATCGGCTTCACTGCGTAACCATATTTTGTTTTATACACCAATAATGCTTTGAATGCGAAGAAAACTTGAAGCTTTCTTGCTGCTTCGTACTTGTTGTTTGCGTCGTCGTCGTCGTCGTCGTCGTCTGTAATTCATGGGCTCTCAATTAAGATTGGCGGGCAACCTAAAACCACCTCTTTTAGGAGTCGTTGCACAACAACGTCATTTGTGCGAACACTAAAGGCGGGACATATATAGGGGACATATAGGGAAGGCGGTGAATGCATGAGGAATGCAAGTAGAAAGCTAACATTACGGTGTACGAAGTGCATTCGGATGTTCACTCTAAGTATATCAGAGAAGAGAATAAAACATTTTTTGGTGAAAATTAATAGTCATTTTGTGGTTGGATCTCCTAGTCCGGAAGACCATTGGCTTTTGCCGCCGTCCAGGCTCGGTTGACCAGGGTTTGTTGCTGTTCCGGGTCCGAGCTGGACAGGGTCGCCTCCAACTCGACCATCATCGGGAAGCATATATGAACACAAAACCTTGAAAAGGTTTTACCGCGATGGCGGTTTCTCTCGCGGTCTCCCACTCACTTCTGTTTCACGGTAATTACGTCCTCGCCCGGCATGGCTCAAGACACGGCAGTGCATGAATGATGACTCCGCGAATACGTATGGCCAATCTGTGCCGTGCAATCTGTGCCGGTCACTGGCTCTGTTCTCAAGAGAATTGCGCGACGAAACAACAAACATTACCTATATGTCCTCTCTGCAACAGATGTTTGCCTTCAGCCGAAATAATCCTTTAATCAACCGCATTGATTTATTTGGTTCTGTCGCCTGTTTACGTAACCTGACTTACTCCGCTGAGGGTGCGTGTTCTCGCGCCACCCAATTGCGGGGCCAGTTCATCGCCGAACAACACTTATAGCTCTTTGAGATGCACGTTTTTTGGCGCGAGAGCTTTGTGACGTTTCACAGACAGACAGACAGACAAAGAACTTTTATTCAGGTCCTGAGGAACTGCGTTGGGACGCCCCTTTTCATGGGAAGTCGGTAGCAGTCGCGGGCCGCTCCCACGCAGGGACCGGAAGACCGTGGCCCTCCGCCCTCTCGCAGGCCCTCTGGACAGCCCGAAGTTGAACCGAGAGGTCGCCGCTTTTAAGGACTTCCTCCCAGTCCTCTTCGTTGATGAACTCTGTGTCGCGTAACGCAGGACATTGCCAGAGCATATGGGCTAATGAGCAATACGCCTCTCCACAGTCGGGACATTGCGGTTCGATGTTGGGCGAGAAGTGACTAAACCGGCCCCTCGAAGGGAAAGACCCCGTTTGGAGCATCCTCAAGGCCGACGATTGCGGTCGAGTGAGTCTAGGGTGAGGAAGTGGAAAAGCCCTCCGAGAAAGATGATAATGCGTCAAGATCTCGTGGAAAGTTAGGAGTGAGTCCCTGCATCTCCCAGCGTCCCCGCCTTCGAATCCACCGGGACCGCCGCGGTGAGCGAAACCTCGCGCACGGTCATGGGCAAATTCATTGGCGTTGGGAACATTGGGATGTACGTTGGCCCCCATGTGGGCCGGGAACCATTTTATGGTGTGAAACCCGGCTGCCCCCTCGCTGCCGAGGATGGCTGCTGCCTCCCGCGAGATCGAGCCCGAGGCGAAAGCCCTAGCTGCGGACCGCGAGTCTGTGAATATAATTGGACGCGATGGTCCTTCATTGCGATAGCGATGGCCACTTGCTCAGCCACCGTTGCCGAAACATTTCTAACCGAGGCCGAACATAGGAGTTTGCCAGTATGGTCGACCGAAACCACTGCGAAGCAATTGGAACGCCCGTACTGGGCTGCATCGACAAAGGCTGCGAGATCCCGACTATCTGCAACCGATTTCAATAAAGAACGGGCCCGAGCTATGCGGCGCCCCCATTGCGCCCTACATTGTACTGCGGGTGGACATTTCTTGGAAATGGAGCTACAGTAAACGTGCCTCTGATTGAGGACGGTAGAGTGAATTTATGCCCGTTAGTCTCCGTACGACCGCAGCCTATGGATTCCAGTATGCGCCTACCAGCCCGCGAGGACGATAGACGCACGATCTGAGCCATCTGCTGGGCCTCGATCACCTCCGAGAGGGAGTTATGCATGCCTAATTGTATGAGCTTCTCGGTGCTGGTGGTGATAGGCAACCCTAGAGCTCGCTTTATACTTTTGCGCATTAGTGCATCGATTTTTGCTTCTTTCCTTTTGGACCAGTGCAGCGCCGAAGCGACGTAATTAATGTGGCTCATGAGAAACGCATGGTAGAGCCGAAGAAGATTGCTCTCGCTCAGCCCTCCCCTGCGGTTCGAGACCCTGAGTATGAGCCTAAGCATGTCTTGGAGGTGATGCGGGCTATAGTCTGTGAGTTTCCCCCCTTGGACTCCAGTAGGAGCCCAAGGATCCTGATGGAGTCTACCCTGGGGATCATCAGCCCATCCCGTGTGTATATAGCTATGGGAATCTGCTCTAAATGAGTGAGGTTCCTCACCCCTTGTCGTGTGGGTCTGTACAGTAATAACTCAGACTTAGCCGGTGACAGGCTCAGGCCCGAACCGACTAGAAAGTTCTCCGTTATGTCTAGTGCCTGTTGAAGTGCCCGCTCTACCCCGGCGTCGGACCCTCCCATGCACCACACGGTGATATCATCCGCGTAAAGAGCATGGTTAGTCCCGCGCACCATGGCGAGTCGCTCCGAGAGGCCCTTCATGGCAATATTGAAGAGTAGAGGAGATATGACTGCCCCCTTTGGGGTGCCTCTCGCTCCCAAGGTAAATTCCTCGGATTTTACTTGACCGATCTTGATGGTAGCCCTGCGATCCCAGAGAAAAGAGCTAACCTATGCGTGGAAACGTTGTCCCAGCCCCATATCCGAGACTGCCTCAAGCACAAACTTGTGCGAGATACTGTCAAAAGCTTTGGCCAGGTCTTGAGCTAGTATGCCTCTAATATCCCTGGTGTAGTTGTCAATAATTTGTCTCCTAATAAGGAGCATGACATCCTGTGTGGATAATGCAGGTCTAAATCCTACCATATTGTGTGGAAATAGCTCTTTGCCTTCTATGTACCGGGATACCCGATTGTGAATCGCATGTTCGGCCACCTTGCCCACGCAGGACGTAAGCGAGATGGACCGCATGTTCTCCGTCGCTAGAGGTTTGCCTGACTTTGGGATGAGCACAACCGAGGCCGTCTTCCAGGATTCGGGGACTAGCCCCGTCTCCCAGATTTTGTTGTCTTCCTCGGTGAGCTTCTCGATGGATTTACCGTCCAAGTTACGTAAGAGCTTATTTGAGATTCCATCCGGGCCCGGTGCAGAGCGCCCATTGAGCTCGTGGAGGACCTCCCGAATTTCAGGTTCAGTGAAAGGTGCGCCCAGCTCCTCAACCAGTCCCCCCCGGTAACGAGGGCCAAGGGGGTGTCCAAGGCCAAGGGGGGTGTCCAAAAGGCCTTCCTGCAGGGATTAGCGGACAGATATCTTCCGCTGGGCCCTTCGGTGGACGCGGACTATCCTCGTTTCACAGAGTTTCACGCCATTACTAGAGGGAACGGTAGCTCTAGTGACGATGGGAGAGCTGCGAGCAGGGTGCTTCAGCCAGCATGCTACGATGGTTTGTGCATGGAATTTGCGGAAGCTCCATTCTGCTGGCTTTAAAAACGGACTTTGCAAACTGATTATCTTCAAGGAAGATAATCAGCTCAGTAAACATTATTAAAATTGTCCCACGGCAGGATTCGAACACAGGACCTCTAGCACAGAAGCCCGATATTAAAACCATCATGCCTCGGACGCAAGTACAAGCGAACCCAGTGCACTTAGCAGCGATTATGCGTCTTCGCAGAGTCTTATTGCCTTCTGCATTAAAAAAAGTATTACTTTGAAAACAGGCCAATGAAGGCAGATAAAGCGTAATAAACGAAGCCACAAGGTGGCCGGCAGACACGTGCACGAAGTTTCGACAAATTCATGTACTAACCAACATTCGCATGGTCGCCGAACGATTGCATCGCCTGATTTCCCTCAAGTGATTATTGCAAGAAACTCTATGGCGTCTCAGTAGTTAAAATGTTTAAGTGGTGCCATCGCGACACCATTTAAATGGTGTCGCGTTTCTCCGCCGACTGGGATGACGGTTGCGGGACGCGTTCGTTGCCATGTCCGCTGTGCCTCGTATCAGGATGAGCCATTTCGTCGTGCCTGCTCAAAATATAGCCTCCCTTAGACTGACAACCATAGGACGTGGGTTCTGCACGATTTTAGCGCAGAAGACTCCTCAAGAGCCCTTCCTGGACTTTCTCTTGCATTGAGAAGCGAGTAGCTTGCAAATATTGGGACAGCTCGACGTCGAAAAAAATAATAGTAATAATGCGGTCGACTATACACACTGTCCTAAGGAACGCGCCCAGTAAGAAAATGGAAAGGGAAAAGGGGGGGGGGGGGGGGGGGGGTGCTATCAGGTGGCACCGTAGAAGAAACACGTGTTGCCCTCGTGTGCCTTCCCACGGTTTACAATAGGCAGCACGGAGGCAACGTACATTATTTAGTTTGCATTACGTGTATTTATCCTAACAGCTGAAATCTACAGCCCAAGGCAAAAAAAATTTTTGTTGTTGTAAACTCGAACATTTCTGATATCGTTTCTCTCCTGGAAAACTAACTACCGTCGATTACTTCTTGCCATGTAAGTAAACGAGACTATCACGAGAAGTGGTTTTTCGCGAGGACTCCCACAGTCTTCCATTGCACGTAAAATGTACGCCATCGCCTGACATGCATGGAGGCAACCGCCCCGCCCCGTCCTCTTCAGGCATAACGGATATATCCATTTCTAACCCGTTCGTCTCTTTCACAAGAACGGTGTTGTACACTTAGCTATCCTTCACCTCACCGCGGCAGCAAAGTTGGGGCGTTATCTTGGCGGTGTTCTTGAGATTGGTTCCCGACATCTAGATAAAAAGGATTAGCATGCGGTAACACACAGGTGACTCTCCATTTTCATCTCCCTTAAACAGCTCGCACCTTGAAATTTTTTAACATATATCGACGCAAACAAACCACAAATAAGCACACAATCGGGTTATTTAAAGAGGGTCAAAATTAATCCGGAGCCCTCCAGTGCGGCGTGCCTCATAATCAGAACTGGTTTTGGCACGTAAAACCCCAGAAAGAAGAATAAGTGCTGAAGCACACCAAGAGCGTGGCGAAAAAACACAGCTCACAAGCGGAGCGAAAAGTCACCTTTTTATTTCATACACTCTCTTTTCATACGAAGCCTTCTCCTCGCCGATTTGAAAGCTGCCGGCGTCTTACATATGTCTCATAGACGGCTGCTATTTGTTGATAGCTGACATCAATCAAGAAGGGTGTGATTCAGTGCGCTTCTTCTTATTGTTACTTCGCATAATTATTGACTCAGTTTATGACTCAGGCTGAAGTAAGCAAAAATTTTCGCTTAGAACTTCGATAAGAATTACGTACTTCCGTAAGAAGCCGACTGTCGTCTGCTCTCTCTCAGCCGCGGCCGCCCACGTGGGAATTAAACTTTGTCCTATTGTTTAACGCTGTCGTAGCCGTCGGGTCTCGCCAATTTCGATTACTTTTGAAGACTCAACTAGCTTCGCACCACGCGAAACTTAAGGTCAGACCGCATGTATACGCCCAGCGCGCGCTCACTGCTGGCCTCCTGTCTAGGCGCCTTGGCAGACATCGCTTCGTATTGCGCTTCACAATGCGCAATTTGGATGTGGCTTCTATCCGTCGGTTAAACAGGTGCAGGACAAAGACGGTACCGCATCACGTAGCACGGCCAGAATGAAGCACATGAGCGTGTATTCAGCCCTGTCGTGCACATAGCAAATGCGGCGCGCATAGATACCGCGGCCGCCGCAAGGCGCTAAGCTCGCTGCGGCTCACTCAGGACAACCGCGTGCTCTGAGTATAGTCTCTGTGGGTGACGTAGGTGCCAGAATCGGAAGTAATAGCGTCTACGTGAAAATCCAAAATCAAACGCGAACTGCGCACCACGGTGACGTTCAGTAGGTGGATCGTTGTGGGCACCGCGCTCAGCCGCGCCGTAGCCTTCGCAGTGCAAGGCAAAAAAGGAGCGGAAACACCGCGAAGGCGATCAAAGGCGATCTTTGATTACCAATCACTCCGGTTCTGTTGAACGCATTAAAGTACCTTTTGCTGCATAGTATTTCTGAGATGGTATATTTTAGGTAGACAGATATATAACATTTATTTGGAAGCAGGCAAAGAGGTCGGCCTGAGTAGTGCGTTCTAGCCTGCTACTCTGCACAGGGGGAGGGGGAATATAAAGGTGTGAAGAGGGATGATGATGGCATAGAAAGAGGGATACACAACGGTGAAAGGAAGTTCAATATTCTGTTGATAAACATTCAGAAATGTCATCTATGAAGCCACCCACTGGGTTCCAGATATTTTCTGTGGTCACTAGTTCAAATTAGCCCTCAGGTAAAGGCGCTAAGGCGAAGCTGGTGTGTGGGCTTCTACTTGAGCAGCACAGGCGCGAAGAAAAAGCATTAGAAAATGTAAACACCTGTGATAAGCGGCTCCAGTACAGCGAGCACCTGCAGGCACTTTTAGCGGCCGGATTCTGGAGTCCGCAGAGAATCGCACGCATTGACTCTACCAGATGCATCAGCATTTTCTGAACGTTTTCCTTCTCATTATGCCTATCTCCATGCTTGCCTGTTGTGCCGCCGGTTTTACTGGCCCTATCATTCTTGCCTTCTTGGCGCCGAGGACACCTACGACTCAGTGTCAAGGCCGTGTGTCTAGAAGGCAGCCAGCCGGTGGAGACGAATATTTGCCGTGTGATCTCACCGACGTTGAATTAGCTGTAGGTGTCGTTACTGTCCTCGACGCAGACATGGGCAGTGGGGGTCATGGTGCCTACGCCCCATTGTGCAGTTCTTCTGAAGTGGCTTGGTCGCGCTTCTATCGCGAGAATTGTTCTCTTTGCTGAACAGATTGAGCAACCTCTCTACGGAAAGAGTCGCTTGCCATTTTTCGAAGAATACGAGCTTCTTGTTGCCTCTTCGGGCATTCATTCGACGTCGCTTTGTGAGAGCCAGGACAGTTGGGACATTTAAAAGAAGACGCATCACAGTCGGCGGTATTAAGTTGTCCGCCGCAACACGGGCAGGTCACTTCACACACAGCGCTCTTGTGGTCTATCTTTAGACACTTTCGGCACTGAAGAGGCCTCAGAACGAATGGTCGTACGTGGTGTATAAGGTAGCCCACTTTGAGAGAGTGTGGTAATGTGGAAGAAGCAAATATTAACTTCATGCACAGGAGTTCCCAAGCGATGAATCTCAAGAATGCGGACCGATCAACGCAAAAGACTCTTGAAATCCGCATACTTGATTTCGAGGTCCACGTCGGAAATCACACCAGTCGTTTTTTCCTTCGCGTAAGTAATAAAGGAGCGGACGGGAATTGCGCTTAACGTCAGAATGGTCTTTAACGTCTCCATTAGTGCTGAATTTTTCGCATCAACCGTCAGGATCTTCTTTCGAGCGTTGATCCTGATTTCAATGATTTGCCCAGGGGCCACACTTTCAAAATATTCTGTTAGAAATTGCTTGCTGAGGAAGTTCATGCTCTGTGACGTCGAGAGCTGCACGTAAGAAATTATGAAGAATTCCTGTTCACTTTGATGCGATTAAGTCGGCTAACTCGACATCTGGCGCATCTTCTTTTCCTACGGCGGCCCATGGCTACGGTGTAATCGCTGTGAGAGTCCATGACTTCCGGCGTTCAGCACTCCCAGGAAACGCGCTGGTCCGAGCTTCCAAAGGCCCGTCGTCCAAAAATGAGCGATTGCACAAACGACTGACCTAGTTGAGGTGGTCATGGAAGCGTCTTCTGGCTCATCTTTGATTAAGTCACTTTCGCGACAATGGCAATAAAGTAAAAAAACTGCATAACAGGAGTGCCCCTCTTTACAGCACCAGACGTATCAAGGGATCTCGCAAGACACATTTTATTTACTGATCAAGAGTCATGACTAGTTCCATCAACTCAAGGCAGTCTAGAAGGCCCACGATGCGGGGGTGAGGCTTGGCCTTCCCGTCCCGACGTGGGAGAGTGGTGTTCCCTCCATGAAAACGGGGGGTGACTACTTCAGGACGTCAATAAAGTTTACTACCTACCTATACCTACAGCGAGAGGCCCAGGGCACTGGTAAGCCCTGGTCACTCCTTCCTCTTCCTCTCCAATTGGAATTATTCTAGTCTATTTTAACTTAAATTCGTTTCTCTACTTTGATAAAATGTGTTTCAGGGCCCCCTTAAGAATGCCGCTAACGGTGCGTTGGTGATTTCATTACTGAGACCTTAGGACTGTAGGCTGAAAACCAAAACAGGTTACACAATAAATAACGTGAGAAATACAGCCACATTGACACCAGGTGCCTATAAAATGGAGTTCGGTACATTAATAGCAACCGCAGCAGACCTCTGAATGCAAATTTCTTCTTGCCTTTTTCCTGACTTTATCGTTGGTAACTGCCTCAAGCGGGATGCCCAAAACTAACTTCTGGCTTTCGGAAAAGTGATAATAACGCTAAATTTAAAGCTAGAACCAATGCACTACCAGCCTCTACGGAAAGAAATAAGAAAGTAAACACTCACTCCATTCAACATACGTAAACAACATAGCATCTAGTCCACACACTGGACGGTAAAATGTGAAAGTCTCCTGTAGATCTTCGGCGGCAAACGATGATTACAAAACAGCTAAAAGAGCGCTGTTCATTCCCAAGATCACTGATGAAGCCTCAGTGTCCGCAAGCCTGCAGAAACTTTCCCGCTGCCTATACTCTATTACTTTGCTGCTGTGACTGCTAAGTGGAGCTTCATCTGCATGCCATAATTACATGCAAATGAAGTCCATCGGTGCTGCTTTCTTTTAGACTTTTTTTTTTGGCGTGCGTGCCCTCACATGCATTACCCCCCCCCCCCCCCCCTCTATCTCCCAATTGTGGAACGAACGATGCTGCTATGACCAGCAGCGCAGATATGCGTGGCAAGGCAAGCAGCGAATTTTTGGGAATAAAATTGCCTCATCATCGACGGCATGCTGTGAAATGCAACAAGTTTCCGCGCAAACGTGCGAAAACATAATAAAGTGAAAATGTTGGAACTGAATTTCTCCGCATGCGACAGTGTACTGATGCTAGCACAGTGATGCCCTTTGTTTGTTTGCGAGTGTGCTCACCTGCACAATATTTAATCTTTTGACTCTATAATTAGGAAACGGATGATCGAAAAAACACAGCTGTGATGAAGGGAACAAAACACCGCGGAACTAGAATTTGTAACATTTAAAAGGGCTAGCGTGGGGTAAAGAGTGCGTTTATTATTATTTTTGTATGTTTACTTTTCCAGGTTTTTTTTTTTTCGTCTGTTTTTGTTACTCGCATTTTTTACAGCCGCCGCGATATATTAGCGTTTTGCTGCTGAGAACGAGGCTACGGGTTCGATACCGGCAGCGGCAGCCGCATTTCTATGGGGGCAGAATACAACAATGCTGATGTACTTAGAATTGGGTACACGTTAAAGATCCCCAAGTGCTCAAAACTAATAGAGTCTCTCATTACAGCCTACATAGTAACCATATCATGGTTTTCGCCCCCAAGTTAATTTGTTTTCGAGTTACCACGAGTGCGCATGTAAGTATGAAACTGGATTTCTGTATATGGCCGTCATGACAGCGCCACTATGTCGACATAAACGTGCCGTCATTTCTAGGTTTCTTTACCCACAGCTTCACCGCAACCGTAAGACGATGGATACACTAAGGTTGACCCGTCCCCGCTTCTACCGAGCACATCCTAATCGAATGCCCCTAATCTGATAAACATCGGGAGGCACTTCGTGATCGTCATGACGTCTTAGACAGCTGTGCCTTATCTGCAAAAAAATTCGCTCGGAACCTGCTCCTGTCCAAATAAACAAAGAAAGGAATTGTGCAATTTTCTTGCGAACAGTGATCCCATATTTCCTAGTGCATAGTGCTATTTGTGTGACCTAATGTTTATCTCATTTTCTCGTGATGATGTTGTGTGTGGTGTGTGTGTGTGTGTGTGTGTGGTGTGTGTGTGTGTGTGTGTGTGTGTGTGTGTGTGTGTGTGTGTGTGGTGTGTGTGCGCGTGTGCGTGTGCGTGTGCGTGTGCGTGTGCGTGTGCGCGTGTGTGTGTGTGTGTGTGTGTGTGTGTGTGTGTGTTTGTGTGTGTGTGTGTGTGTGTGTGTGTGTGTGTGTGTGTGGTGTGTGTGTGTGTGTGTGTGTGTGTGTGTGTGTGTGTGTGTGTGTGTGTGTGTGTGTGTGTCAATGATGCTTCGTGTGATATCGTTGCCCTTTTTTTGCCAGCTCATTTTACAGTCAACATAACTTTTCCGCGTTAGCGACTCCTATGCGCTTTGCTGTGAACAATTTCAGCATGCCCAGAGACTACACTACCCATGCTTGTCTCAGGTCATCCACTGACTCTATATTACGCATGCTTTGTGTACATTTGCAACTTTATTAGTACACCAGGTCAATCAACAATGTCAAAAAACACACAGCTTGACGTTTCAGGATCTGCACAGATATCTTGTTCGCAATGCGCCAGGCATTACACGATTCATTAATATGCTACAGCACGCGTCCCAGGGTTCGAAAATACACGTTGTACAGATTAGCTTGCGTCCTGTCGAGCGTGTAGTCTGCGTTTTAGATGACCAGCTGTTACAGGGGTAATCTTTCTGATAAATTCCTTTCCATGATAATGGCTTTTCCTTCGTCCCAGTTTCTCGCTTGGGGCGTGTTTTTCAGCGTTCTCTGTGATGGCATTTGATGCCACGTGACCCTCGACGACATCGTTTTTATGCTGTTGAAGTCACCTTTGGCAGTTTTCCGTTTCTCCGATGTAGACAGATGAGCAATATGCGGAGGGTATCTTGTAAACCCCTCCCGGCTACTTTGAGCGGGCCAAATGGTATTTCACGTTAACGAGCTCATTTTCAGTTTTCCGACTTTCTCAAGTTCAGTACAAGAAAGAGGATCTTGCATGATTTCTTAAACGAGATTTATAACACGGGCCAATAATTACGATCTGCCTGATTAGGTTGGTCTTTAGGAACACTGCAGTAATCCTGCTGCTGGGTCGTGGATTACCAGGGATCCTACAGCATTCATTTCTCGGAATAAAGTGCATCGAAGTAGGTCACCATAGCCTTGCTGCAAACGCTTGGGGACGCAAGAAACCATCGATCACGTTGATTGAGTGTACTGTCGTGATTGCGAAGGAATACGACTTAACGAACACGCTCCCATTTTAATTTCAAGTAAAGCGATCATATTTCTTTTCATAGTGTTCTTTCATAGCACTTATAACTATTTCTTTTACGTCATATCTAGCTAGCGCACTGCTAATTGTCTTCCGGGTACAAACTTTCTACGCTTCGCTTCAATAGCCTTGCCCTATACGATCAGTCAGGCCATCCCTTGCTGGTAGTTAATTAATGTGTTGGCGTGCAGAAGCGTCGCAAAATTTTCAAAGAAAAAACTGCATATACTCACATTCTTCGCGGTGAACTCTCCTGTATAATTTTAGAATGTGCGTCAGGCAGCTATTTTGTCTTCTATGTGTGTGATTTTTCTTTTAGATGTTTCTTTAGGTGTGAAATAAGTCTTTTTTTTTCACGCGAAGTTTTTTCAGTCGCTTTTTCACGGTACAGAACCCCGGGCAGCGAAAAGTAATTGGTAAGGAGAGAGAGAGAGAGCGAAAAGAAAGAAGGAAAAGCAGGGAGATTAACTATATGGACTATCGGTTGGCTACCCTAAATGAGGAAAAGAGGATGAGGGATTGAAAGAAGGTAAAGTACAGAGAGTTCACCTGCACAACCACAAACACAAGGTGCCTAAAGTGTCTTCTCAGCTCCACTTATTTCAACGAAGTCATTCTTCTTCTTTCTGATGTGTTACGTGCCAAAACCAGTTCTGATTATGAGGCACGCCGTAGTGGAGGGTTCCGGAGTAATTTTGACCATCTGGGGTTCTTTAACGTGCACTACAACGCAAGCACACGGGCGTCTTTGCATTTCGCCTCCATCGAAATGCGGCCGACGCGGCTGGGATTCGATCCCGCGACCTCGTGCTCAGCAGCGCAACGCCTTAGCTAACTGAGCCACCGCGGCAGGTAACGAAGTCATTAAAGCGCGTCGCGGCGTTCTAGGTTGATAACGGCCGCATGAGTCCCACGCACCCAGGATGTGTGCCTTTGTACAGGCTCGACCATGCCGTCGGTTGAGCGTACTCCGGAGAGATTGACAATGCACGTCGAAGCGGGTGCAGTGTCAGAGCTGGTGCTAGGCGGTCTCTTCCTTGTTGCAGTGGTCGCACATGGGGGAATCAGGTATTCTGATGAGGAAACAGCACAAATTTGAAAAGGCTATCCCCAGTCATAGGCGGCATGGCAGTACAGAATCGCACCGGGAAAGGGTTGGTGGTAATTGCCGTCGCAGGGATTAATAAAGCATGAATAAACGACGAAGGAGCCAGCGTGAAAGCCTTAAATAAATATTCCACGGTACTAGCGCAGTGGCCTCATTACAAACAACTTCGATAAGCGGTAAAAGTGATGCCGAACTGCGAATAAAAGCTCTGGGTTTCCTTTTTTCGGTATGCTACCAGTAATTGTTGGATTTCTTCCAGGAAACAAGCATTTACTCTTCACGCCTTCATTTTTTTTTTTTTTTACTAAGGCCGCTGGGCGTACTTGCATGCATACTCAGGGGCATGGGTTCTGCAAAGCTTGTCAACCGAAATGAGTATCTGTCGCAACCCGATGTTTTGTTTTCCTGCCTCACCCTCACGCCGCAAGTACCGTCCTCACCTCACCCTCACGTCGAAAAATTTGACCGCCATGTCACGCCCTCATCCTCACCTATAGAGAAATTATCAGCCCTCTCTCACCCTCAGCACAAAATGCTTTACCCGCCCTCCCTCACGCTCACCTTCACACTGAGAATGCTACCATCCTTCTCTTAACTTCAGTTTTCTACAACTTCAAGTAAACCATTTCCACGAACAACGCCGATTGTCTATCGCCATTGCTTTTGCCAAAGCGTGCCACATTGCTTTGGTTGTAGGCGCTTGACCGTAGGTCGGCAAAATAAGCGGATCTCACTCAGAGACACTCAAAAATTATTTTTAACTCATCAGAAATATATTCAGCGAGGCTAACTCCCATTCGAGCTCGCCAGAATTATACTCAGCTGGGCTCACTCGGACTGAGACTCGCCAAAATTATACTCAGCCGTGATGACTCGAACTCAAGCTCAGCAAAATTCTACTCAGCCGTGTTCAATTGGACTCACTCAATCAGACCCATAAAGGTCTTTTTAGCCCACAGATCTCACGAACTCAGATTTTATCTTGCATTGAACAAATCAATGACAAAAATACCTTCACACCAGGCTAATACATAAGGAACGCAGGGGGATTAAAACGCTAATACTGTTTACGCCTTAATTTTTTCAGTAATGCCACTCGGAGTATATGCGCATAAGAAAAAAGACCTTTTAGCGCAATTAATTTGGAAAAAAGAGCGTCAACGAGAGTCATTAATATACCGGAAATATTCTTATTTCTTGTTCATGACGATTTCTTGTAAGAACCAAATAAGTATGACGCTCGACTTTGGCATTACTGGATTTGTTTCCCCGAAAGATAAAATGTACAAAAAGGGTCTTTAAAGAATACGCAAATTCTTATTTCTTGGTGCATGCGTGCGGTGCGCACACGCTTTTGCTTCTGCGGCACATGCACAGCTGTCATCTTTATGAAAGGGCACACGCGTTCACGTGGTAGATAGCCTCGAAGCCCACACGTGGCGCTGCGCCGCGGCGAGATCTGAAACGAAAAGGAGAGAGCGGTGCAATTCTGCAATTCTTTCTATTATCTCCCCCCCCCCTCCCCCCCTTGTTGCAGTCTTCATTCTTTTTTTATCACTTTATGTTGTGTGGAAGACGACCAGACAAGAGCGCTTTGTTCGTAACTGGTAGCGTGACCATGGTCTCTCGCATCTTCCGGAGTGATCGAAGAAAACTACGACGATAGCTGAACCTGCGTAGATGTGTCATATCTGTATCTTGTGCTTTGTGCTGCTGTAAAGGAACGCCGTATAGCAGATAAACAGGGTGTCCCAACTATCATGCACTAAGATTCTAAAATATGAAATGTCACGTAGCAGGGCAGAACAAATGTTTTGTTAGCCGTCGCTTGGAGATACTCGGATTGTTTTTGCATTCCGCCTAATTACATATTCAGTCTTACTTAATTGATCAACTTCTCAAATATTATAAGTAGATGAAAAGTGTCAACGAGAAAATTGTAGAGCAACGTGAAAAACTCCCGATACAGCTTTCTGTTGCTAAATAAAAGTTACATAAAAGTGTTTTTCCGAACGTGAAAGAAGCCCGCGAATACACTCAAAATTGCCTCGAGCGGCCGATCGCGCGGCATCTTCACCTAGTATATAATAATGTAACATACCAAGTAATCCTCGACGCTCTGACTGATGTGGGCATTGGTGGACCTGCATTATGCTTGATTCACCGCTATTTGGAGGATAGATCTGTATACGTGCTTACCGAGGATGACATCCCTACATCTAACCAGCAAAGCAATTTGGTGCCCGTGAGGTTCGGAGGTGGCCGTCGAGCAGGCGCTCCAAGAATCCCTAGAGGTTACTCAGTCCTTCCTTGACAGAACGGTACTTAAGCTCTTCCCGAATAAATCTGAACTTTTACTATACAGGCCATCGAGACAGGGGGTTCGAGGGCTAACGCCTCTAGACCAGATTCCTAATAATGTTTGTATGAGGATGGTCAGAAGATCCCCAGAGTCAACTCGATCAGAATCCTCGGGTTGCTGCTTGACTCCAGGGGCTGTAATGCCAAGACCATTGCTCACCTCACGACCAAAACTGAAATCAATCTTAGACTGATCATGAGAGTATCTAATAAGAAAGGAGGGATTGGTGAGAACAACCTGCTTAGAGCACACCACGCCTTCCTCATGAGACACGTCAATTATGTTGTTTCAGCCTTACATTGGACAAAAACGGTGAGGGACAAACTAGACACTCTGATGCGGAAAAGTATCAAGAAAGTGTTGGGCATCCCGATCACAGCAAGCACTGAGAAACTCATGCAGCTGGGGGTGCACGACACTACCCTCGAGCTGATTGAGGCACAAAGGTCAGCGCAGGTTGTGAGACTTTCGGGCTCTCGGGCCGGCCGACATCTTCTGGAGGCAGCGGGTCTTCGACCTAGCTTCAGCCTGCGAAACATTGTACAACTTGATGTTAAGGTTAGAAACTCAGAGGTACCTACGTCGTTGATCCATTTCCTAGAAGTGTACATCCGCAGCACAATAAGGGAAGGCGAGTAGCGCGAGCTAAAGCGTTTTTAAAGAACACTTCAGGCATTGAATCCTTTGTAGATGCCGCCCAGTATGGTTGTGCGGATAAATTCAGTCTCTGCGGTTAACGACAGGGGTGAACTTCTCTCCGCGGCTTCGGTAAGGACTAACATGGTCGATGAGGCTGAGCAGGTTTGCCATCGCAATCGCGATGCTTGATCCCAAACGATCGATTATTTACACGGACTCCCGCGTGGCGGTCAGGGCCTTCGCCTCAGGCCTCGTAGCAAAAAAAGCGGCAGCGCTTCTAAAAAAGAAATCAGATACAGACTCTGTCCACCACATTACTTGGTTCCCAGCCCACATGGGAGACGACGTGTTGCCGGGTCGCTTGAACCTAATGAGATTGCTCACCGCCGTGCGCGAGAACTCACGAGCCGCGACGGGGGTGGGACCTCTACGAGTTCGGCGACTATTGGCCATAGTGGCCCTCTACTTATGTTCCATGAAATTACGGCACATTACAAAGGGGAGCGGGGACGTTTTCCCGCTCCCCATCCTAAATTGAGTAAAGCACAGTCCCGTACGTTCAGGATGCTTCAAACGGGTTCGTACCCATCGAGAGGCTTCCTGAGTAGACTACACACAGAGATAGATCCCCATTGTCCGGATTGCGGGGAAGAATTCTGTACTTTAGCCCACATGCTCTGGCAGTGCATGCCCTGTGTTACACAACTTCAACAGCAGCGAGGACTGGGAGAAGGCCATCTGGAGCACTAAACAGGAAGACCAGTCCAAGGCTGTCCAGAGGGGCCGTGAGAGAGCAGAGAGGCATGGCCTCCCGGCTCCAACATGGGATTAGCCAAGAGCTAGCCAGGGGCCTCTCTGGGGCTCCTCAGGACCTTAATAAAGTTCCTTGCCCGTCCGTCCGTCCGTCCGTCCGTCCGTCCGTCCGTCCGTCCGTCCGTCCGTCCGTCCGTCCGTCCGTCTGTACCGCAAGGCGGAGTGTTAAGCCCCGCGCTTTTCAACGTAGCCCTATTAGGACTTGTTGGATTATTACAAAAGACGGCCCAGATATACATCTTTGCAGATGATATCTGCATCTGGGCGTCCCGTGTGGTACGTCCGGAGTACGAGCAAGACTGCAGAAGGTATTGGATGGAACTTCTTACCTACACAAAAAAGCCCTAGAACTATCTTCAGAAAAGTTCCGCTTATTTGTACTTACACGCAAAGCAATGGCTCCAATGTTATACGCATGAATGGACAAGTGATTGCTTATGAAAAAAAGCACTGTTTCCTTGGAATCATCGTCAACCATGATTTGTCTTAAGACGCCACACATTTCATATATGAAGAAGAGGTTGACTGCAATAGCCCATGTATTCAAATTTGTCGGCGGGAAGTCTTGGGGCGCATCTGTGAAATCAATGCTAAAGCTATACTATGCGCTGTTTATGGGGTTCCTAAGATACAGCCTGCCCGTGCTGGGTAACACTAGCAATACGAACCTTCGCACACTCCAGAGAACACAAGTCCAAGTTCTACGGGCCCGTCACGGCCTCCCAAAGTGTGTATCCACAGCAACTACAATCACCACAGCGCGTGACAACGTACATTGCATTCGACGCTCTAACAGTGCACATTTGACATGTCGCAAGGAACCCCTTTCACTACCTTGCTTGCCTGCCTACAAGGCCGCATACGAGCTTTAACAGTCTCCTGACTACTCATGGAGCATCGCTACCATCGAATTACGTCCCAGCAGCATGGTCTTCGTTGTCACTGTGGTCTCTGCATCCACATCGAGTATGCCTTGTCATTCCAGGCATCAAGAAAAATGCACAAATATCGTTAGAAGCATTGAAGCAGACAGCATTACTGCTACTACATGAAGTCCACAGTGACCGCTTACACGTTTACAACGATATATCGGTCATGCACCCTAGTCGAGCAGCTTCAGTATTTGTCCCAGCAAATTTACAGAGATAAGTGCCGTGAAGCACTTCAATTGCTCAATCAGGAAACGCCCAAGAAATGGTCACTATCTTCTGCTGTTTCAAGGCAGCCCCCTCCAGACTTTGCTATCTGCATTACGCTTTGGGCCCCACGAACAACTTGTCGCAGACATAAGAGAAATTTACCATCGGACAGTTGAGAAAGGATAGAACATCGTCTTTCAATGGTTGCCAAGTGACTGTGGCATCCTTGAAAACGAGCAAGCAGACGCAGCCACTCGATCTTCACATGACAGTGGTGATTGTGTCTCTATCCCGATGTCAAGAACAGACGCAGCGGGAAAGCTCCGTGCGCTTGCTTGCGAGCTTACGTTGGCCCATTGGGATTCGGCAGACATTACTAACCAACGCCTTTGTTCTCTGGCTCCCCATATAAAGCTCCCTGCCTTTGTTTCCTTCCTTCTCTCTCTCTCTCTCTCTCTCTCTCTCTCTATCTATCACGTAAAGCTCCACCTTCCGCTCGGCTTACTTGGACGGAAGTTAACTCATTTTTCATCTATGGCTTGGGGTATCTTTTACTAATACGAATACCAGTCGCCTGGTGGCCATTCATACTTCATCGGAATGGCCACAAATCCAGAACGTGAAGTTTGTGGGTACAAAGAGACGATAGCGAACCTTCTGTGCAATTTTCGTCGTTTGAAAGCTCAAAGAAAGGTCCTCAGCACCACGCTCGACAACACTGACAACCGTCCCCATACGGAAGCCAGATTTCTTGTACAGACGTCAGCCCGAACTGCTATAAAAGTGCTAGTGTGCTTTTGAATAGAAGCAGGACTGATCGAAAAACTATAGTGTACGAAAGGCTACGTTCTTTTTTTTTTTACCTTCTTTCCTCACATTATCTGCCCTTACCACATCCCCCGTGCAAATTAGCTTCTGGTTAACCTCTCTGCCTTTCAACTCGTTTTTTTTTTCTCTTCTCTCTATCTATATCTCTTGCGGAGTAGACATCTTGGGGTCTATGAGTAAGTTCTTCCCGGATAGACAACTTGCTGCTGGCCGCTGTCTGACCCAGTAGACCACTTGGGCCACTGCGTATGCGTCACTGGATATGTGCTCATTCTTGGCCAATACCCCAGAATGTATGTTCCCGTGATACACGAGGAGCATGAAACTTTAAATGTATTTGATGTGCATTGTACTCCTCTGTGTCATGCACCTCCTATCAATCTTCTTTCCTCAACGGGCATCATAATCACCTTTCCCGCGAGACGCAGACACTTAACAGCTACAGGTGACAAGGCTGTGCTCGTGCCATTCACCTACTGCTGTTAGTTACATCGCTTATTCAAACAAGCTTCGCGTCAATTAGAGTTCAACATTCTTTCGAGTCTCGGTGCCTTTCAATGAATTAAACTGAATTTTATTTCATGAGGTTTCCGTGAAGGTGTTTGAAAACATAGCTAGAGACTATAGTTCCGGCTTTACTTTAGAATGTACATTGGGTAATTATCGGTTCACAATATGCCAAGTCGTTCCGAAGACATAAAAGGACATATACATACAGTACTAAATGCAAACACCATTACTCATTCATATAGCTCAATAAACTACTTAACACATTCGCATTATTTCAAGAAGCGGTGTTAGATATATTGGTAGAAATTATGAGAGTACTTTAATTCAACTGAGAGTCTGTTCCAGTATCTCACTCCCGCCAACTGTAGCAATCACTATTTCTTTGTGATTTCTGAAGCGGCTGTGCTTGTGGGGGTCAAAAAGCTATGTTGATCGTGAAGAATTCCTTGCTATAGCTGCTCAATCCTCAGTGGTACAAGTATTCAAGTTCTTCTGCATGACTTCAGTGTCCTGACGGTCTGGAAGCGTTACATGTCAGCCTGATGGTAGATAAGCTGTCCCAATGAACGCTCGCCAAGGTGTTCAAGAAACAAAAAGATTTCAAAAAACACGGTGCAAGATGCGATATTAAGACCGATGCCTTTATATCATCAGACCTTTGACTACCGGACAGCGTAGGTCTTATAATCGTATCTTGCACATTTATGTTATAATCGTTTATTTCTTTGAATACGTTGGCTAACTCTAGCTGGGACACACGGTAGACAAAGATAGCCTCACGACTTTGCAGACGTCAACGGTATCAAACTGAACGCTGTCGTTCACCCATGGTCTTATCCTGAAAAATCATGCGTTGTTGTTTTTCGTCCGGAATAAAAATATGATCACTGCTATTGACTACCTTGAGCAAGTTCTGAAGCTTGCGTGAATACCATTTGTATACATTAGTGGCCAGTAGACGTTTTCTTCATTTATGATCTAGTTTCTCACGTCCTTCCAAGCATTAAACTTGTCTATGGGTATAACAATCTCCCAGAATCGGTTCCATATATATCCGTCTATTGTTATGTTCTCGTTTAGTCAACTATAAGTATACTTTACACTTAAGGACCCATGGCCAGGCTGGCAATGCCGACACGGTTATACTTACATTTACTGAAAAAAGCTTTGCCCGTTTTACACTGCAATGACTTTCGGCAACTCGTTGCTTTCTGTGTCTTCCGCTTTTAGCACTGTGTTTGCTTCAAAGCCACCGTTCTCAGATTGCTTAGCAACACTTTTCTTGGGTCGTTTGACGAAATCTATTCTAATAACAGCCAGTCAGCATGTCTCGATGGTGGTTGCGCTGGGCGTAGTAGTCAAAATTGAAGATGCGTCTCTCCATTCAGTTTTCTCTTCCGACTGGCGACCTGAAGACCTGTCACGGACAGAACGCGACTGTGGCATTGCTGCGCCATGCTTCCCTCCTTGACTCCTTCCCACTCGCCATGCCTTCTTTTTCTCCACTCTTTCTTTTGATCCACAGAAACGCTTCAACCACCCCACGTCACGTTCAATGGGTTGACATGCCGACTTGCCCCGAAGTAGCAGAGGAAATATCCAATACAATTCTTCTATCGCCCTGAAAGAACTTGCGTGTAGCCAAGCGCGAATGCTGCAAGCTAAGATCTTGTGTTACCGTTAAGCAATCGTTCGTTCGAAAAGAGATCGATACTCTTGCCCTCTTACGTCATTCGGTGACGCCATTCGTCCGGAAAGCCTTTGAGAAATCACGGAGAACGAACTGCACGGTATACGTAGAGCAGGGCATCACGACAGACAGCTCGCTGACTGTTCAAAATGCCAGGCAGCCGCCACAACAATGAACAAGACGGCGCGAAAGCGTATAGTCACGGAAACAGGCTATAGCCTATGCCTCGGCAAATGCTCCAGTGCAACGTATAGACTAGTGGCCGTATTCACTCGGCCTCTATTAAAGTCCGCTTCAACTGAAGCTCGCAACTGTACTCGCACCCACGGCTGAACGTTCTCCCTCATCTTCCACGCGTCTCAAACGTCCAACAAGTCGACCGCTCTTCTCAGACGACATCATTCGGACGCAGAATGCGTTTCGTAGGATGCCGTCTCTCTTCTTTGGAAGCGCTAGAATACTGACCGAATTCATTCATCGCTGACATTGCGAAGTTAGTAACTGTCTTCATGTTTTTTGTTTTTTTTTTTAGAGTTTTCCAAATGAGTTCTTGAAGAACGGGTTTTGTAATCTCTAAGCGAGCTCAACGTTTGATGGTCCATACATGTTTAGTCCACGGCAACCTCGTTCGAAGTGGCCTTCTAGAACTGTACGCCCACCATAGTTTGGCAGAAATTGCTGTAGCGAGATTATAACAGGCTTTAGAACTTGATCCTTAAAACATTTACTCGAAAATGAAAAAGGTATATATCTTCGTGAACTGCATTGCTCCAGGTGTAATTCCCGTCAAGCAGTAATAGTGAACGATTTTGGCAAGTAGAAATAAAACAAAAGAATACAGAGGAGGAAACAAAGATAAATGTGTGGAGGAATCGGCAGGCAATCAAAGCGACCATCGTAAGGTGACCATAATGGCGCAGAAATGCCCCGATTTTTTTTTTCTTTATTAGTTTCCGCTTCCTAGGTGGCGCTTTCCACGTAATATTCTCTTTCCCTTCTATTACTTCCTGAGGTGTACGGGCCCACGTGAAAGAATTTATGAACGCCGCCTGCTACAGCTTTTTAGTGTACGCAATTTACATAATTTTTGCTCTTCTCTCTTCGTATCTGCTTACCACTTACCCCCGCGTGGGGTAGCCAACCAGAACTGCGTCTTGTTAACCCTTCTGTTTTTCTACGCAAATTGTTTTTCTCTCTCTTGGATAGCTTCTTTTTTTTAAAAGCCGGCAGATCCCACGCCCAGTGGGAATCGATGTTATGCGAAGAAGCATACGGGGAGCTTACCAAGTTAATGAAACGACCATGAGAGCACCAAAACGTTGGCGGCTCTTTCATGACTTACATGACAAGCATGTCATGACATTCATGTCATGAGTTCTCAGGAGTCCCTTTATTTACACCTAAGAGACCTTAAGGCGAAAGCCTTAGTCATGCCCATGACTATGACTTCGACCCTCAACCTTTAGATTTTCCTTCACTTACTGCCCACGTACGAACCCATTTCAGTGGTTTTTGAGTGTTAACCTTTTTTCGCTGTCATTCTCATTTTTGCTCAGTCATGGTCATGACTATGACTTCTACCATCATATTTTAGTGTTTCCTTCACTTAGTACACGTCCGAATACATTTCAGTGGTTTTGGAGAGTTAATCTTGTTTCGCTGAGTCATTGTCATTTTGCTCAGTCATGGTCATGACTATGATTTCCACCACCATCCTTTAGTGTTTCCTTCACTTAGTACCCACGTCCGGACCTATTCCAGTGGTTTTTGAGTGTTAATCTTTTTTTCACTGAGTCATTGTTTATCTGCGGCACCAAATGCGTATCTTCCAACCGGGCGCAAGGGGAACTGGCGACTCAATCTCCCACGCGAAAGGAGGAAAGCGGGAAGGCAGCGCGCTAGGGAGGGGGTACGGCTTCTACTCTGCCAACTGCGTACTTGTACTTTGCGCCGCTGCGGGCTTGTGGGCGCACCGTATCTCGAAAGCGATCTTCGCACGGCTCTTACCTTTGTATGCGCTGTGCTTTCGCCGCTGTTTCCGTTGAATCGATAGACCGCACGAACCTTCGCTCGCTGCTGCCGCCGCGCTTGCTCACGCCAGCAGCGTTTTGACAGTGGTTGTCCGCGGTCATCGAGTGCAATCTATTCATGTTTGCTTGTGCACGCTGACACCAGGCTTGTTAATTCAGTTAGTAATCGAATGTGTCCAAGTTTATGCAGCCGATAAATCTATTATTCTTACTCCGTATAGCTCTCTATTAATTGGCTATCGCAATTGATGCTTCGCCTTTTGGGTGAAACTGTGACTTTTTTAGAGGGGCGCTGTGATAGCAGAGACACAAGTGAACCAAATGTGGCGATTTCGAAATATTAGCACGAAAAGACACGAGCCAGGAGACATGCAAACAAATGGTGCCACGGACTAACTTGGTCTGTGTCTGTGTGCGCCATTAATTCTAAAGCCACGGTAAAAACACTGGCGTTTAAAGGCGATGATGTGAGGAGGCGAGCTACACTTCCCGTATCAAAGGCTTTCTCTCATTGCCTCCACCGGCTTCCGTAAGCAACATTTTCCAACTTTCTCTGATGTCACAGCCGAAAGCCCAGGTCACTCTTACATCATATTCCGGCCTTGTATACTCTCTCCTCTCTCTCTTTTTAAATGTGCGGTGCACACTAGGTGGCGAATTTGCGTGTTCAGTGATCCCTTAGAATTCGTCGTGCTGTTCGCGTTACGGCTCGCTATTTGCACGCTCCAGGCGGGTCCCATGACATGTCGGCAAAACTTGGGACTCTCTCTCTCTCTTGGGACTTTGCTTTCGGGTCGACTGGCTGCTCTTAGAATAAGGGCATGCGTGCTTTAGCTTGGATCGTCACACGTGATCGTCATACAGAATCGTCACATGCGATCTACGCACCGGTCGTGATCTGGAGAAACGCCCTCAAGGAGTGACGTGATTCGTCAGTATACTTTGGCAAATTGCCATTCTTTATAAATTATGTTTGAGCGCCTATTGCTGCAGCGACACAGCGGATGGGAACACGTACACGTGGTTTTGCCACTTCATGCCGCCCACGACAATGATTCTCTTGCCTTTCTACTATGGATGAGCATGCTAATGCGACGCGCTACCGGGTGACAACCACCACCGCTTTACCTAGCAGCTGGCACCAGATGTTCCATCTAAAGGCATTGGAAGTCCGGGTAACTCTAAAAGCTCAAAGACGTTTAGTACTCAATATCCCTCTCATATTCTTATCAACCCCTTCGTCCATTCTGTACAGAGCGACCTACCCTATACCATACCACATGGGCCGGCCAAAAAAAATCCCTCATAACTCTCCCAACCGAAACGCAAAGCACGAGCAGTGGGAGAAGGTGCTGACCAGCTCGGCATTGGAGGATCAGCGAATAAGCTGATCGCCAGAGCCGAAAGTGCTGCCACCGCCGCTGGCGCCCTGGACTGGAGGCTTCACCCACCACGGGGATCCACCCCTCTCCATGCAATATCAAAATAAAATTTGTCTCTCTCTCTATCTTACCTATCATTGACTTTATTATTTCACACTTGACAGCCTGGTTCCTTCTACATAGCGCCTCAACACTGACGTTGACACTATTCAACACTAGAACGCCTTCGCAGACTGACAATGCCCACAGAAACAGTTCAGTTGTGTGTGTGTGTGTGTGTGTGTGTGATTTTTTTTCTTTCCTTTTTTTCCCCTTTTTTTTTTGTACTTATTTTTCTCTCTCTCTCCTGTCGAATCCCTTTACCCCTCCCCCGGTACAGGGTAGCCAACCGGAGATAATGTCTGGTTAACCTCCCTGTCTTTCCTTCACCTTTTTTTTTTCTCTCTTCTTTTTTTCCACTTTCCCTACACATGTGCCGCTGTATTTTTTTTATTTGTCAGTCAGAATACAAAACGTTTGTCGTTTCATACATAGTGTCAATATGGCGAGTGTGATGTATATGGACACATGAACCAAATTATCGGCATGGTTTCTTAGCGCACTAAAGGAAAGCTTCCGGAGCCAGAAAGTTTACAGTAGCGCAAGAAAGAAGAATAGGAGCAATTTAGAATTGAAAGCAGTCGCAGGGTGTTCAGAGTGCAGCTCTTTAATTAACGTTTTCAGTAATTCACCGAGACACTGTACGAAAGTACGAACGCCATCTCCCAGCTCCTCCACTACATTTTTTTTTCCTTGGTCATTTACAGCAACCGACAGACTAAGTTATCCGTTAATGAACGTCTTCAGGGACCGCAACTATAGTGTAAGTTTATTCTCCCCACGTCGAAGCTGCTTCACTGTTATTTTTCTTTTCTGTTTCTTTAGTTGTGTCCTGTGATTTATTACTTTTCTCTTCGGGCAGCCGCTTTCCACTTCTCATTAATTGCGCCCCATGTGGAAGGTACAATTAGGTCATTTCGCATATTGAGGAGTTCATGAACGCACCCCTTATAGGTAGTGTAGCGACAACTACGTGACGCAACACGGCCCTCCTTTTTTAAGGGAGACAATAAGAACTGCTGTGTATATCCCACGTTTCTTCGAAATTACGGATTAACTGTGGCAGATATGACGCCAATTGTGGGCATGTGGGCAGAACTGTTACTTCCCAACCGCATGGGGAGTAACAGTTCATCCCCTCGCAGGTACTCCCCAAAAGGACGAATGGTTGTCGCAGGTCAGTTACTCCCCAAAAGGACTAACCTCGACACCCCATTTCGTCCTTTTTTTCTTAGAGTGTAGTCACCACTTAGCCACTGGGCTTCATCTAAAGATGAATATAACGAACCGCGTCTAGCAAATCAAAATTGCGTGCACATCAAAAGCAAATTGCAAAAGTGTGGTATGGTAAATATATAACAATCCAATATGATGCAGCAAAGAGCGTATGAACGCAACGTAGAAAATGTATAGGAAATGTAACAGAACAAAAGAATCCAAGTAATACAAATCAGTATCACACAGCAAACGGCATAAGGACCAATAAAGAGAAGAAAATTAAAAGAAATATCATCAACACCAATAAAGAAACAGAAAGAAGGGGAAAATTCAACATTCATTGACGTTACAAAAGCAGTCCATTCAAGGTACTAAAATGTTACGGCTTTTTCAAAAAGAAATTTTCAATACGTATTGCTCGGCGCAGCAATGTATTTAGTAATTAAGCACCGGAAGTTTGTTTAGTAGCATTTTAATCTCATATGCTGTCCTGAATGTCGCCACGGTTTTCACCATCAACTGTTCATCGTTGCGTGCAGGATACATAACGACATTTTCTTGTAGGTTCGTCACTTGCGCTAAAAAAGATGTATTATTCTTTGTTTCTTGTTTTTCAGTTTCTGCGTACCATTATAAGGCCATTTGTGAACGGGACAGTGACGACGGAGAAACACAGGTGCAAGAAATTTCCGCCGTTGCGACCAAAAAACGTTCTGTTGCGTTTTCATTTACTGGGAGCCGTTATTTTGGCCGTTTATCCTCGTGGATAAGATCAATTACTTACGGACGACGAAAGTAGCGGCCGGCGGCGAGGCGTACTACTTGTAGCGGTGAATATTCTGGCACCCAAAGGAAGTGCTTACAGCGGCAAACCTTGCACGCCCACCCACGAATGGTGGTGCCGACGTCGTGGGTGCGGCATCGCAGGTTGACTCCACCCGAAACTGCCGACATGCTTCACTGTTTCGACGGTCCTGCACCACAAATGATTTCCCGCAGGACGCGCAGGGTGCACTTACAAGGAGTGTCGTCAGCCACGACAGACGATTGCACGCGGGGACGCTGTTCTTTTGGTCGGGGCCCAACGGTGTTGAGGAAGACCGGCGCGCCTTAATGCAATAAGCGATATCTGCAGAGCGGGGAACCACACAGGGAAGGCAGTGGCAAGAGGAGTCCTTTGAGTATTTCACTAGACCACGACATTGTGCCTCTCTCGGTGGCAGTTGTCAGCTTGCTCCCTCCCTATATTTCCTTCGTGTCCTTGTGTGTATATGTGTACAAACCAAATATTAATTATAATAATTTCGTCCCCAGCGACCAGGGATATGTCGGGAGAAAAAAGAAATACTAATAATAAATGTGAACCAACTGACCCACACAAAGATGATGTTGCATACCAGCAGTGATACAGCGGGTTAAAGTTGAAGCAAGCGAGCCAGCGAACGACCTTACGCTTGCGCGGCCCATTACCGTCCTACGAATGCTCACAGGACAGAAGCAAAGGTCGTCTTGGCTTTAGTCACCAACGTGCTATCCGGTAATTTGCGCAAACATGCGGCATTGAACTACGCAGGTGCCGCTTCAGCCCGGTATGGTGCTAAGACCACCAAATATAAGTAGCGCTGCAGTAAGAAATAATTGGGAAAGTCAGAAATCAGAAACACTTTCCTGTTCGCGTAGCTTTTCAAAGATTGCATATCCAACCCTGAACTGATTATCATAACGATGTGCTATGTGCTCATGTCACACCTTGTGTTCCACCTGTAGTCGCTAGAACTTTCTAATGTGGTCGTTTTGCTCTAATATGTGTTTCTGTCCTTAAGCTCAAGGAATTGCTGTTTCTGGTATATAGCGTAATAATTTTAGAAGAAGCGATACAAGAGGAGGATGGTTTCTTTTAACTAAATGTCCTAATGGTACACAGCTTCTTTTTCTTTTAATGAAGATGCACGTAGCTTGTGCATATTCATGGTTTCTGAAAAAACGGCGCTTTCTGGAGCTCGGGGTAGCGCTGTTTTCTAGCTCGCATTGTTTATCCCTTCTCCCAGCTAAATTTACAGTCAGAAACGTCAAACAAGCTGTCTGCGCACTTAAGATGCCTTGTAAATGCCAACCTTACATTATGTGAATTTTATACATGCACTACAAAAAACAAACAAAAAAACTTAAGCGCTTCATCCGACAGGCAAAATTACACAATAGGTGCTGTCACGGTAAACTGACAGACGAAATAAAAAAAGTTTTAGACCGGTCCTATTAGCACCGCTAGAGGGCACCTTTTTAGAGCGCCTTAATTTTTGAAAAAGAAAAAGAATAATGAAAGGTATACAAAAAATGTCACAGTTTCGCCCTAAGGGCGAAGCAATGAATGCGATAGCAACACAGCAATGTCATACGAAGTAAGGTGAGCGGCTTTGGTAGCAATATGAATTGTAGTAAACATGAGCTGATTAAGTAAGCAGGTGGGCAGCGGCGTAAGTAGACCGACATGAAGAGAGACTCGATGACCACGAGAAGGCGCGTGTGAAACGGTGGTGTTGATGAGAAGCGCTTCCCGTGGGCAGCCCGTGCGAAGGGACACACCTGTAGCGCTGCACTGCCGATCCGGGCAGCATTGCATGTGTAGCGTGCGTTGGAAAATGTGGCCCGACTATTACTAACTGAATGAACAAGCGTGGTGTGAGCGCGCACAAACAAACATGAATAGATCACACTGAATGACTGCAGACAACGACTGTCAAAACGTTAGCAGCAAGCGCATACGCCGCAGCGGGCGAAGGTACGTGCGGTCTATCGCTTCAACGGAAACTGAGCGGCGAATGCACAGCTCATAGAAAGGTCAGAGCCGTGTGGAGATAAGAGACGGTGCGGGCGAGCGACGAGCGCAGTTGTTGGCAGAGTAGAAGTGCGCCCCCCCCCCCCCCCCCCGCTCCCTCCGGCGGGCGCTCGCTTCCCGCTTCCTTTCTTGCGCGTGGGAGATTGAGTGCGTTCGCTCTCCGTGATAGCGTGCGTCCCCGCACGCTTCCGCTCGGGCATACGGCGCGCGGCGAAGATTTTATCTATATGGAACCTCACGGCGACGGCGACGACGACGGCAGAAATCCGGTTGAAGTGTCCATATAATTGCTATCGCAATAGAATACTAGGTAAAGAACATGTATAGCATACCTGATTAAATCAAGCAGGCTAGGCGACTATTTGTCGCCGCCCCCTTTCAAATGGGATGCCAATAATAATCATCATCATTTAAGGCTTCCGCGGAAGTCCTTTATTCTGCCTAGGAGAATAAATTTTGACGTCTGCTTCGCAAGAGCGAACATCAACACCCAATATCGACGCAAGAAATATTGATGGGAAGCAGTGAACGCATCAATAAACAGGCAGCCTTGTGAAATCGCCCGGCGGGCTCACACAAAAAAAAAACACAGGAGTGTCAGTCTGGATCACTTCGGATCAGCGACGGTCTGGATCCGTGTCCGAGGATTCTCTCTTCTGACAAAGGCATATTTTCCAATCTATCTAATGTGGTCCAGAGTTCTTTTCCAGACACATCGTATCGATAGCATATGCATAATCGTCCCCATGCAGCCGCAGTTGTCGCATGCAGGGCTTTCGGCCATTTCGATGCGGCATACACAGGCGTTTGTGAAAGTCGAGCTAAGCCACAGGCAGCACAGAACTTTTCTTCAGTTGTTGATAACCCAGGCGGAAGACGGAGCTGTAGACGCGAATCCAAGCTGTGGAGACGGGTGTTGATAAATTCCGCTGACTTCCATTGTGCCAGTGTAAGCTAGCATGCTAGAGAGCGAAGCCTTGTAGCTGCATCGGTTCTCAGCAGTTACAGCGCTATGCAATGAATATAATCATGGGCAGATCGGGTATCCTCATCCGCACTGTGGTTATACCGCAGTTGGCTGGTATTCACTGATATTCTATGTTGTTTCCTTGGTCGATTGCATGAGTGTAAGGTAGTCTTATGTCAGCGAATTATTGACAACGTCCACGATGAAACGGCGACGTGAGACACTGGCCTTGGAGTCAGAGAAGATGGACTATGACTGGGACGTTTCCTGAATACCATATGGACTCCAGAGTACCACGAAGGGTGGCGAGTTCTGCCGCCATCGATGACGTCAAACGAGATGTTTTTAATTTGCTGACGATAGCTCTTGCGGAAATGACCACTGCACCTTCTCAGCTTCCGGAGAAAACCAAACCATCCCTGCAAACGTGAAGGCGGCCACGGTGATTTTTATGCAGGAATAGCAGCGTGGCGTCCCTAGAGAGCTAACGATGACAACTCTATTTTCTTTATAGCTCAAATGGTCGCATTTTAACAACCAAAACGCATCCGTTTTCTTCTGCAGGCTGGCCTTTGTTACAGCGCCACGTCTAGCCACGATGGTTAGGAAGGAGATAGCAGATATCACAAAACACTCTTTGAATTCTTACATAACACAGGCCAATTACAGAACACATAGAAAGACATCGCGCGAAATCTGGAGCCTTTTTTTTAAGAAAGAAATTACCATCCTGGGTGTTACGATAAATAATTGTGGAATCTATACTGGCTTCGCAGTTTCAATTATTTTGCCTGAGATCTAGAAACAACATCGATAAAAATAAGTTTGCAGAAGCAATTTACGGTTGACTGGAGGGCCAGGTGCTATTGAAAACATGCACAAGACGACGGCTTGTGATGAAGTTACCTAAGATATTGATTGCCGTTGCAAACTTCACTCCAATTCATGTTACCGTTGACATTGACAAAAAGTGCCTCGGCGCTAAAATAGGAATGGCATTCGCGTTTATTTAGAGTGAGGGCAACGCGAATCTTAACTTTAAATGTGAAAATGAGTTCTTAATTGAAGATTTCATGGCAATTTCAGTGTCTCGCCGCTTCTCGCGAATACTCGGTGCACATCGAGCTTGTCCGAGGATCCGAGAAATTGTTAACGCTTATCAAGTTCGAGAAGACAGTTAAATTCTCAGAATGTAAATATTGTTCTTGTATTTTATAAGCACAGCTTGCAAGGCCGCTATGCAGCAACGGCAGTTTCTCATTAGCGGTAGCTGAAATGAATTAATGGAAAGTGCAGCCCATTCTGATTGTCCTTCAAGAACAAAATTACCAATCGCAGAAAAATATACATTGAGGAATGCAGTGTGATCACGAAGCTTCTCTGATGATTTTATCTTCAAAAAAAAAACAAAAGGAAAAACTTAGAAATCACTCCACGCGAACTCTTCGGGCATGCCCGTAATATGTTTTGGATTCGAAGAGCGCCTGACTGGCACTTTGTAATCTTAAACATCGTCACGCTCCTTTCGTCTGTCGTACTCACGAAGGAAAACTTTCGAAGTTCCAGAGAATCGTGAAGCTTAGTTAACCCTCTCTGCTATTTCGTAATTAGAGGTCTAGCACATTCTACCACGCCTTCCCTAATTTACGGACAAACAGACGCGATTCTAAACGATGGAGATTTCTCGGAGCACGCATCAGCACCTTGGGCAGGACCCTAGCTGAGACTGCAATTCTTTAATGGAAACTTTTCTTTTTTTTTTTTTGGTGCGAAAGACACGTCTTTCAAGTATACGGAAGAGGCGGAATTTCATTTCCTCGTGCCTTTCGAGTTGATTAAGCGCGCATATAACTCGCCATTTTTTTTACCCCCTTCGTCTGACGGCAATTGCAGCGAGTGCTGAGAACTGCACATTCCCTAATTCTCAGCGCGGCTCTGGAAGTGCGTTTAAACTCGCTGTACCAT
This sequence comes from Dermacentor silvarum, assembly GCF_013339745.2. Lineage (NCBI taxonomy): Eukaryota > Metazoa > Arthropoda > Arachnida > Ixodida > Ixodidae > Dermacentor > Dermacentor silvarum. Next base: position 125,287,580 of record NC_051159.1, read on the forward strand.
CAGCACTTTGCGAATCGTTACTGTAAAGCTGATAATAGCCGCGAGAAACAAGTCGTATTAGGAGATAGAAAATCTGCTGAGCTAGCGTTCTGAAATTTCACCTTCGGCCATTTTAATGCAAATCCTATTCTTGTGGTTAATAATCGAAAATGGGGAAACGGGTTCCTACGCCCGCATTTTCAGTGTTGCATTAAATTTTTACAGGCGTGCTCCTTTTAGAAGCTTTATGGAGTAAAAATGTACGCGCCGAATGGGACTAGGAAGTAGTCATTTCTTTTTTCTATAGAGTGCCTAGCCTGAGGCAGTGTGTTTAATAAAACAAAACAAGATAACTCAAAGTGTTTGACTCACACTCATCCCAAAATATCCGCCTTCGGAGTAAACAAGAATGACTTGGTGCGCAAATTCACTAAGGGACATTATCACTGGAACGACAATTGTCCGTATAACGTTTCACAATTCATCAGATCTTCGTATCAGGAAAAAGCCGAATACGATAGCGGCGTACTTAACGTGCAGAAGTTAATACATGCGTTTGCTGGTAAAGAATCTTAGGTGACCATGCCTGACTGACCGACTGACTGACCGGCACTTCTTCGTTGAATTTCATGCGCTGGAGATGCGCCGGGCTAACCGGCGCTTCTTCTTCGTTACAATATACATGTATACAGTATATGACAGCACACGACAAATATCGTTGCCGCTCTATTTCCAAGGAGCATCTGAGGGGGGGATTGCAAGAACGCCCGTGTACCGTCCATTGGGTGCACTTTTAAGAACCACAAGGGGTCAAAATTAATTCAGAGCACCTGATTACGGCGCGCCTCATAAACAAATCCTGGGGCGCTATAGCGTAAAATGATTCCAAACTGTTTTGATTCCAATTTCTGCAATGATCCTCCACGATTGGTCGAAACATTTTCGGGCCACTCCCAACTTCGCCTGTCTGTCACGCGTCGTTACGAAAACCACAATAACTCCCCATCTGATATAACGTGTACACACTGATTATGCATTATTAAACTGCACCAAAGAAAAATAATCATTCCTGATTCGACGCCTTTTCATCATTAGCCCTCTGCTATTGGTCCAGTGTTTTCTGGCTACGCCCACTTCGCCTGTCTGTCACGCGACCTCACAAAACCGCGAAAACTCACCAGGTCAAAGTGACGTGTACGCAAAAAAATGCATTAATATGCCGAACAAAACTGAAAATTTTTCTGAATAACCACAGACTGCCCCGTTCCGAAAGGAGTAGAAGATGGCTGCCCGCCGATCGCTCAGGCCCTCGGTACTCGCACCTGCCGGTGAGCATGCATTTATTTGCGCATGATAAACCTTTTTGCGTGGCAGTAAAACGTTATCGTGCCATTTCGGCATGCATACGACATCGCTCTGCCAGCTCTTCCTTGCTGAGGATGCGTTTTAGCGGCATTCTTATCCTTCCGTTGCACGCCGCTGTGATTTTCGGCCAGCCACCGCAAGCTAAGTAAGGCGAAGCGGACCAATCGGAGAAGCCGGCACCACCCTCTTCATGCGGTTATCCATTTTCACTGTGCTGGCTCGGCCCCATCGAAACCCTCTCCCCTAGAGCATGCTCCTCGCCTCTTGTCAGCCAATTAGATAAGAAAAACCGCTGAGTGTAGACAATGTTATTATTTTTGAAAGCGAACAAAGGTGACCTCCTATAAACAAGGAGAGTGTTTGACTGGGTTGTTCAGACAACGTTGCGGGTCACCGCCCGATGTTTGCGTCGGTGGTTACGTAAATTCGACGTCAGGAGTTTGAAATCAAAACAATTTGGAATCATTTTACATTATAGCGCCCCTGGTTTTGGTACGTAAACCCTCCCCCCCCCCCCCATCCAATTTTAATTTTAATACCAACGTTATCGAATACAAATCGTACGCAAATAGTAAGTCTCGAATATCGAATCAAACGAGGCCTTGTCTATGAAGATAAGCAGACGTCTGCGTTGCAGCCCTCTGTAATATTGCGCGAACCTGCGGGCGAGTTACTCCTGAAGCCCAGATGCAAATGACATCTGCGTAAATTGACAGACTGACCGACTGTGGCAGGGGAATCCGCCAGCCCAATCAGAGCCAGGTTGAACAAAACTGGGCTCAAAAGGAAATCTTGTTAGAACTCCACGGCTGGTTTAGTTGTTGGTAGTTTGACCATCCTCGGTGAATATGAAGAAGCTCCTTCGGGTCAGGTAGCTCGGAATCCACCGAAAAGTGCGGCCTCAGATTTCAGAAGCCACGAGCGCGTCAAGGATGGCTTCAGGAGAAACGTTATCATAAGCACCCGTCACGTCTAAAATAGCGCTACGGAGAGGCGTTTGGATGACTTCTGTTGTTGAAACGATGACGCAAGATCAATGACGTTGTTGACCGATGAACGGCCACGTCAAAAGCCTGTCACCACTTCTACATAAACATTGTATGTAAACATTTTAATGTTTAAGCACTCGAGGCGCGGGAGAATATTTTCTATTAACTTGCCAACACAGCGGGTGAGAGCAATAGACCGATATGATGTTAGTTCAAGGGGATACTTTCCTTGCTTTAGGATTGTGACAAGAAGGCTACGCTTCCACTCAGAAACAACACCTTCTCTCCAAGAAACGTTTAGATCTCTCGTGGTTCATGGTTAAGGTGGCGTAGAGCAGCGTACGTTGTATTGTCGGTTCCGGGCGAAGAAGAACGCCTGCAAATGGCCAGATGAGCCTCCTGTTCTTCCATGGAGAAAGGTTCGTCCATTGCCGAATCTTGCATAAAAGGAACTTCGATCATTACCAGATCCTTTAGTAGCACTCTGTCACCTGCAATTGTCACACAAAAGTCTTCAACATCCACTTATCGACAGCCTTGAGCCAGTGCCTTAGATGGGTGGCGTTGCTGAAGGGAAGAGCGAACGTCCTGGAGAGTTCGCCATAGGAGAGAGAGTGCTTTTCGAGGGTCCAATGAGTTACAGAATGATTTCCATCGTTCGTTCGTTCCATGCGACGAAGTATTTTTTTCTGCGTGGACCTTGCCTCCCTAATATCTAGAATCGACTTTGTGCGTCTATATCTCTTCACGGCGCGCCGACGTACCACACGAAGCCATTCCAATTCAATGTCAAAGTCCGTGCGAATAGCTGACCATGAGAAGTAGTGCGTTGCAGCATGCATTGCGTCCGCAATCACAAGCTTTTTGCTACGTGCAAGGCCACCCTTGCATTCGGCGTTCACATACGCTTGAAATGCAGACCAATGAATTGTTCGAGAGGCCATAGGAGAGGACGTGCTGCTTAGACCTTTGATGGGAACGTAAGTAGGAATGTGGTCACTTCCACGGGTTTCCAAGTCAGTAAACCAGTAGACCCTCAAAATAAGGCATCGTAACACCAAAGTCAGATCTAGGCAGCTGCTGTACGACGACCCTCGCAAGTATGTCGGGCTGCCGTCGTTCAAGAGGCAGAGGTCATGGCTCGAAGCAAAAGATACAAGATTCCTGCCTCTTATGTTGGTTTTCTGTTTCACCAATGTGGGTGACGAGCATTCAAATGTCCTGTGATCATCCAAGGAGTGTAAGTCGTCGTCAAAACATTCTCAAGCCGTTTGCAGTCTAAATGACATGATGGATAAATATAGCTTGCGACGAGTGTGAAGGAGAGCCTCTTCTTTATACTAAGGCATACATACTGGTTGTTGTCATAGGTTGGCATGGCCTGGGCCACGTAAGTGAGCACGCTCCTCGCGAAAATAAGTGAGACCTTGCTACTTTTGTGACATGTGAAAGAAAGAAAGAAAGAAAGAAAGAAAGAAAGAAAGAAAGAAAGAAAGAAAGAAAGAAAGAAAGAAAGAAAGAAAGAAAGAAAGAAAGAAAGAAAGAAAGAAAGAACGAACGAACAAACGAACGAACGAAGGGGCTTTAGTTTTTTTCTTGGCGCGTGTGGGGGCGGGGAGAGCAAGAAATATTTTAGGCAATACAAAAAATGAAAGAGTTGTAAAAAGGTTGTCGCAGTTTCACCTGAAAGGCGAAGCATCAATTGCGATAGCAAATTTGTAGAGAGCTATACGGAGTAATGTAGTAGCTTTATGAGCTGTATAAACTTCGTCATGCAGCAGCACCGGCAACACGCAGAACTGTTGTCGACGCCGTCGGCGTTTTGCCCGCGTTCGCACAAAATGCGTGCGGCGTTGGTGACTGTTGCCGGAGCCTCTGATATAGATAGGCACTTGGTGCCGCAGCTAAACGTCGCCTCCCTCCCTCCCCCTGCCCCCCCCCCCAAGGCCTTTCGCGCGTCGGAAGAAGTCCGCGTTTGCTCTACTATATGGTGATTGTAAAGGATGGAAGAGACGCCTAATTCTGCAGCCCTTCAGGGAGCACGGCGCAGAACGCGCGTTTGCTCTCCGAGGTGCGTTCGCTCCCCGTGAAAGCGCGCGTTCCTCGCGCCCTTTCACTCGCACATACAGCGACGGGAGTGCGGCGACGATTTCATCGTCGTTGACGTCATACGGAACCTCACGGTGACGGCGACGCCGACGGCAGAAATCCGCCTTGAAGTGTCCATATAATTGCTATCGCAATAATACGCGCGACAGCGCGTGCTCACTGGCCTCATACCTGGCCTCACTCGTTGACGCCTTGGCAGACGCTACTTCGTACTTCGTTGGTGACAGTGTTTCAAAATGCTTCTATATCTATAAACGTAATTGTTATATCTTTAGAACTGTTAAATCAGCGCAGAAAGTGAAGAAAAAGCACTTTCTTGCATGGTTTAAATCTGCTTAACTGAGAGTCGAATGTATCGCGCCGTCGCTGCGTAGCCAGGCGCGCCGACGCGAGGCAGCCCAGGTGCGCAATATCAGAGAGGGGCTGATCACCGAGATCGCGTCGCGTTTCGACGCATACGAGCCGTTCCGCACCGTCTGCGCATGCGTGGGCGCGCAGACGCGAACATGCGCGCGTCCGCAAGCGTACGTGCGGTCTGGGTTAGAGTGTACTATAATACGGTAGTCTGGGCTTAAGGTCGCTTCCACGCGCCTTGCGTTTGCCGCGTTTCGCGAGGAATGGCGGTTCGAACTTCCAAGACACGCGCCAGCGCGCGTCCACTTGGCTCCCGTCTTTGCCTTGGTACGCATCGTTTCGTATTTTTGTGAGGCAGCCAGAGCACCGATATTTGTATGAAGATTAAACTGTATCTGGTCTTGGACGCATATGATCTGTCCTGCACCATCTGCGCATGCGTGAGGAGCGTGGGCGCGAGCTTTCGCGCGCCTGCACGCGTACGTGAAGTTCGGCTTTGGATCCCGAAAATCTCTCGCGTGAGAGCACGTGTGTCTAATAGAAACTGGCGTGCGCACTAGATCTCGCACGTACGCGCTACGACGCGCGCCGCTCGCGGCAATCATCTCAACGAGCTACTTGGCATTGGCACGAGAGAAGTTAAATTATGGGGTTTGACGTGCCAAAACCACGATCTGATTATGAGGCACGCCGTAGTGGGGGACTCCGGAAATTTGTACCACCTAGGGTTCTTTAAAGTGCACCAAAATCTAAGTACACGGGTGTTTTCGCATTTCGCCCCCATCGAAATGCGGCCGCCGTGGCCGGGATTCGATCCCGCGACCTCGTGCTCAGCAGCCCAACACCATAGCCATTGAGCAACCACGGTGGGTCACGAGAGAAGTATGCGTGCGGTTGTTACCTAATAATCAGAACATACGGCTGTGATGCTGGGAGACCCAAGGCTGTATTTCACGATCTGACAAGCAATTCTTTTATTTTATTTGCGTTAGCTATTTGGCAATAAGGCTGCAGCAGCACGCAGCAGCCGCAGCCTCAGTACGCTAAGTCAGGTAAGGTTCGCAAAGAAAGCGTCACTTTAAAAAACGTAATACGCTTATGCGACCGACCAGAATCATCGCCCAATTTGCAGCGAAACGGTGTTTTTCTTTTTTTTTTTAAGCGATGCTTGCATTGCCTCACTAGTGTCGGCGGTGGTGGTAGTGGTGGTAGTGTCATGCTAAAAAAACCTGGCAGCTCCCAGAGTAGAGCAGGTGCGGGGATAGCTGCGCTACCTCCGTACGGGTCGTCGCCCGGACCTGACGGAATTTCTTGCACAGCTCTGTGTCATCTGGGTGAGCGGGCGAGGTGTGTTCTTGAAATCTATAATGAATCCTGGCGAGCTGGCACACTTCCCACAAGCTGGAAGACTGGTCACATAGTTCCGCTACTGAAGGCTGGACAGTCTCCGTTGGAGCTTTCATCGTATCGCCCGATTGCATTGGCGAGCTGCGTGGGACGCCTGGAGTGGTACTTGGAATACCACAACGTCTACCCAGATGCCATGGCAGGATTCCGACGTGGCCGCTCGTCGATTGACAATGTCGTCGACCTGGTTACCTATGTTCAGCACGAAAAAGGGTGTAAACGTCTGTGCGCTTTGTTCCTCGACGTCAAAGGAGCGTACAACGTTACACATGAAGTCATCCTGGCCGCTCTCGAAGAGGTAGTCCTCAGTGGTAGGATGTTCCGATGGATACATAGCTCTATGCGATTTTTCTTTGTGAGCACCGAGGACGGCCGCACTTCTTTGCATTACACCTATTGTGGCGTCCACCAAGGTGGCGTACTGAGCCCTACGTTATTTAAGCTTACGCTGATTGGTCTCCTTGATCACCTTCCAAACACAGTTAAATTATCAATGTACGCGGACGACATATGCGTTTGGGCGTCCGGAGTGACACGCCTACAGCTGCGCGCCAGGCTCCAAAAAGCTGCCACTCAGACTACACACTACCTCCGAAATCAAGGCCTGGAGATTTCATCTGATAAATGTGCACTTGTGGCATTTACCCGTAAGCCTATGACGCACTACAGTGTATCAATCAATGGGCAGATGATACCATTTGTACGGTCATACAAATTCCTGGGTGTCATAATTGACAGATGTCTTATGGAGCCCCCATGTATTGTACATAAAAAAAGCGGTTGACAGGCATTTGTCACCTTTTGAAATACTTCGCTGGAAAGACCAGGGGAATGTCGACAAGCGCTATGCTTCGACTATATAGAGTACTTTTTCTCGGCTTCTTGTGGTACGGCTTGCCAGCATTGAATGACGCAAGTACAACAAGCCTACGTACTATACAAAGCGTGCAGGCCGAGGCGCTCCGGATTTCTCTAGGTCTTCCTCGAAGTGCGTCAACGGCGGCAACTATTGCAATCACCAGAGACCACCTCATAAAGACCCACATCGCAGTTGAAGCAATAAGAATGCACGTAATGCACCTTGCACGGACTCCTTGCCACCATCTAGCCTCTCTACATGCGGAGAGACCACACGCCTCGTTCTGCCGAATGGTATCCGCACATCGTGAGGCTATGCCATCTTGCTTCACACCTGCCACTCCTCCTTGGTGCCTCATTCAGCCAACGATCAACCTGACAGTACCTGGCGTCCAGAAAAAAGTAGATATGTCATCGCCGGTTCTTGAACAGCTTACCTTACTCCTATTATGTGAAAAGTACCGGAATTACACCCACATATACACCGACGGCTCCGTCTTGTAGAACAGCTCTACCACCGCTGTCGTTATTCCAGAAAAAGCCACCACTATCAAGATGAAAACATATCATTTGACAACGTCGACGGCAGCAGAACTCACAGCGCTTCGAGTCACACTACATTTTATTAATGATGAACCAACACACAAATGGTCCGTTTCTGTGACTCGAAGACGGCACTGCAGAGTTTACTGTCAGCCTTACGGCGCGGTCCACAGGAACAACTGATTTTCGAAATCACAGAGGCCATACACCACCTCACTGAGAAAGGACACGAAATAATCTTTCAGTGGCTGCCAATTCACTGTGGAATCATTGGCAATGAACGTGCCGATCAAGCTGCTCGTTCAGCTCATGAAGAAGACAACCGCCTATCGATCCCGCTGTCTAGGACAGATGCTGCAAGGATGCTCCGCCTACTTGCACGCCAATGCACTTCATCCGACTGAAATAAACCACATTTTATGCACTACCAATTATACACCTTGGATCCAACCTTAAGCCTTCGACTTCCAACAAGAATTCCCCGAAGAGATGCGACCCTTCTGTGTATGCTATGGTTGGGCGTCGCGTTCACCAATGCCTACGCGTTCCGCATAGGGATAGCCGACAGTTCAGCATGTGACAATTGTGGAGACGCGGAAACGATTCGTCATGTTCTTTGTCAGTGCCCACAATACAGTGTGCAGAGACAATCGCTTTCCGTCATGCTGAACCCGTTGGACGACCAGCCTTTATCGGAAGAAAGGAAGAAAGAATTCTGCAACATCGACGCGACTCAACATCGACGCGACTCAACATCGACGCGACTCAACATCGCATCAGAAGGCCGTGCAAGCGCTCCTGTGCTTCCTGAAGTCAAATGGCCTGTGTGAACGTCTGTGATTGGAACGCCTCTTCTGTTACCTATGCCTGTGTCGTTTTTGTGTGTTTTATATTTCGCTCTCTCTCTCTCTCCCTCTCTTTCTTTGCACTCTCTCTAACCCCTTTATCCCCCACCCCAGTGTAGGGTAGCAAACCGGAAACTCACTTCTAGTTAACCTCCCTGCCTTTCCTCTCTCGCTTGATCTCTCTGCACTATGCTGGGATCATCAGAAAGTATGAAATCTATTTCATTACTTGTTTCTCCATTAAGGCTTTTTCAGGTACACTTCCTGTTTCTGCGATTCCTGAAGAAGGCATTCATTATTCGGAGCCTGTTCCTTTCCGCGAATTCTACCAACATATTTCCTCTAGTGTTCCTAGAATCGATGCCGTAGTTGCCAATTGCTTGCTCAACAGCCTGCTTTTTCCCCACTTTTGCATTGAAGTCACCCATGATAACAGTATACTGAGTTCGCACCTTTCTCATCGCTAATTCAACATCTTCATAAAACTGTTCTATTTCTTCATCATCGTGACTGCAGGTTGGGGCGTAAGCTTGTACTACCTTCATTCTATACCTCCTATTCAGCCTTATTACGACGGCTGCTAGCCTCTCATGAATGCTGTATAATTCATCAATGTTACCCGCTATGTCCTTATGGACTAGAAATCCTACTCCGAATTCTCTATTATCTGGAAGACTTCTGTAGCAGAGGACATGGCCGTTAGACAGCACTGTATCAACCTCAACAGTTCTAACCTCACCAAGGCCAATAATATCCAAGACAATACCTGATAATTTTACAATAGCCCTGCTAAGCTAGCCTCATTCGATAGGGTGCGCGTGTTGAACGTTGCCAGGGTCAGTTCCAAGTGGTGGCGTGGAGCAGAGGTAGAACACCCGGCTTCTAATGTGAAGGGCGTAAGTTCGAATCCTCCTCCAGTCCACTATATTTTCAGGCATGGAGTGGCGCCTGACACCGGCAAATATATATAGTATACTAGTCTAGGTGCAACCAAATCAGGAAGACCCACTAAGCTTCAACAAATTCACTCCCTCACCAGAAAAGGAATTGGCCTCCCTGGTGCAGTATTCGGCCTCCCTCATGACTCCTACAATTAACCTATGGCCCTCAGTCCCCAGCGGTTGTGGGGCACCTGACCAAGGCGGCGGGTCAGACCTACGACGCGGCAGAGGGTGCTAAGAATCTCTGAGTTCGGACAGGCCGCCACTGGAAACTGAACCTAAGTATAATAATTACAGCTAAATCTAAGGCTAACCAAGTGAATCCAAGACTTAACCAGGCAAAACCAGGCTTTCGCTTTGCATGTATCCACGATTATCTGGGCTAAGCCGCAGCCATTTTTGTGGATGTACTACAAGCTCGAATATAGCGCAGCATTTCAAAAGGATCGGGTGTAGCGAGATAACTGCAACGAATATAGCAATGCATATGTGCGGAGCACTATCAGTCTAAAAATGCGCGCTGATCCCGAAGGTGTTGCAGTCTGAACAACAAATCACATGGTACACTAATGCGCCCAAGAAGACCTTGTCTTTCTTCGATGACAACCACTTTGACTCGCTTTTTTTTTTTCAGGGTGGAGTACTGACATGATATTTTTTTACCCTTCATATTTTGCGTTAAATGAAGCTCCCAGACTAGGGCGGAATTCACTAAATGAACTTAATACACTAAGCGAACTTATTTTTTCTAAAAAAATGTATCGACAAGCTTCCCCAGTGCACCCTAAATAATATAATAGCTTTTTACAGGCCAGCTTCGGTTTCCATTCCCAGGAGGACACCGGGCAAACATACGGCGTGCCTCGTATTACGTATAAAAGTAGGGGAAAATAACCGAGTATTCAGCAAATATTTGCAACGCTTATAACTAAGCCATAAACGTTAAACTTTCTCCATCGCTTTTACCATGACTCCCATTTCCAACGAATGTGAACTCGGTGTCACGTACCGTTCTCCTAGGTCTCTGGCAAACATTGCGGATAACGGCCGTAACCACTTTCAAGCATTTGCTTAAGTATTTTTTACAAAACTCGTAATTAACCGAACCTTTCAGACATTCGTTGTCAAACAAGAAATGTCAACTTGGCTGCACGTCTGCTTTCTTCAGGACATATGGAAAACTTCGTACGCGATTCGTAACATACGCTTTAAAAGCTCTAGAAAGCTTGTATGAGTAATTTGCAGCGAAGCATGCAATTGAAGCATGACCCATAATATGATCCCTATTCTCTCTATATATGAAATTGCTGTCACCTTTGATTCTCCGAGTGTCGCATTTCCCAATGTAAGCGCTTCATATAATGCCTCTTAATTGCCAGAAAGCGAGGATTCAGCAAATGAAATGCCTTAATGTTTCAACCTTGTTGAACGTCAAAAAGCTTTGCAAGAAATTCATCGTGAGCTGAATCTTATTCTTGAATCTTGAACTATTATTTCTCGTCGTATTTACTCACTGATGCTCTATTGCAGTCCCTCCAAAACTTCATACAATCGCACTACTTGCTTTCTTGGGGCGTTCTCATTGTGTGCAGCGTGAGCTACACAACGAACGAGCGGTGAACTATCGCTAATGAAACATACTTTCCCATTAATAACACTTAACCTAAGCTCGTGCCGGTAGACGGGGACGGCGTGAACCGTACTCGAGGGACGTTGTTGGAGCTGCTACTGCCGCGAGGTACACACACGTAGTAAGACTGCGCATGACTGGTCTTTCGCCGTCAGAAACGAAGAAAAATTGTGAAGAACCAGCCCCGGTTGGGATCCAAGAATGTGTTTAGCAAGCTCAGGCTGGTGGCTATTTTTGGCACCATGTTGCACAATGCGTTACTGGATGGCGCTCCCCTTCCGTGCGCGGAAGCCAACCGGTATACTTAATTCGAGCGCCACTTCCCCAAGTACCAGTCCTGAACCCCGCGCTGCGTTTAATTGGGACTAGAAGCGCATCGTCTCAACGACAGTGTCTCCAGCCACTATAGCTGTCACAAGGGGAAAAAGTCGCGGTTTCGCACGAAACGCGAAACGTTGATTGCGATAGCAAATTACTCGACAGCTATACGAAATATTAAGTATATTAGTTTTATCGGCCATATAAACTGCTGGAAGCGTTCGCTTACGAACTAAATTAACAAGCACAGGTGAAACTTCAGCCTGCTGAAACAACTCACCTGTGTGGGCATCATAGTAAAGAGACTCCCTGTATGGCCGTCGTCTGTGGCGAAACGCCGTTTGGATAAAAATATGAATTGCACTTTTCGTCGGCGAATGAATCTCGCATGTGATTTGTAGCAGAGCGATTCGGCGGCATTGTATGCGATCAGCTGTTCCCACCGCGATACATCGCAAACGAAAGCGCTTGCCGCTTATCTTTTACTAAGGATAAACACTAAGGCTGCTTGTGCTTAGTAGATCACTCCTTTAAAGCCCACTGTGCTTCTTTATCCGAATAACCTTGTTTACTAGAGGAGAAATTTAAAGACACTTTTTGAGCTTCCCGTCCATCGCATCTGTGCATCAGCAGCCCACAAAGGATTTCATAGTGGTTTTCGTAGTCGAGTGCCTTTCGTACACTGAATCGTCTAAAAAGCATGCAAGACTCACTTTTTAGTGATTTTAGAATGCAGTGTAACCCACGGTCCTCGGTCAACAACCAACTACCCTCCAACAGGCGCTTCAAATATGCCCAGTGTCGCAGGAAATTTTCAATGTGGTGTCGCATCGCGCCTTTTATTTCTTCGTCCTTTCTGGCCTATTAAGTGTCTAGTCACGGTGCAGTTGGCCTATCAGAAATTAGAAAACGTAATCTGTCATTTCAGTTTAAATTAATCTTTAATGCCATTTTAGTGACTTATGCACTGGGATGGTTGCGGCATCCGAATACACGTAAGACAGTGTCCTTAGCTGCGCGCTGCATCCATCGCCAAGCAGAACTATGTCGCTGTGAACAGTACATTGTTCCTAATCTGTTCGGTTAATTTATACATGGGTTGCTGTGGAGAGATTCAGGTGGGGAAAAAAACATTAAGATCTAACGCACAAGTTGCAACCATTGTTAAGCGAAGCTTCTGTTAAGCTGTGTGTATTAAATCCTATACAAATCTAACGGCGATGCGTACAATATTAGTGCTTACTTTCATCCTATCAGCGTGCAACCTGACGCAATGCTGATCCATCACAAATGTTGCAACTTTACTTTCGTGCAACGTTTATATTTATACGCTACATCGCTCGCAAGCTATGCGAGAATGAAAACACCAAATTAGGCGGATGCACAGTGGGAGACGTGTACGCAGGGATTACACGAGGGCGAAGGCGATGTATGCCACTTTGCCGAGGTAACGAATGGGGATGACAGGATTATGCTCAAAGAATTACCACACATATCTTGCTACATTTAAGGATTCTGAACCTCTTGTGCCACAGCGGCACTTACCCGTTCCGGAGGATTAGCCAATACTAAGCACACACCCAGTGGCACATACTGAATGGCTAAATCAAAGAAAACCGAATAAACCAAAGAATCCGTTGAATATAGTCCGCTACGCATGAATACGTCAGGGTGATTGAAGCATACTTATCAGCCGACGTTATACAACCTTTGTCCGTAAAGTTTCGAGACTGATTTATTTTCTTCTCTAGAAATGATTCCCCAAAAGAAATGTTGGTGCGTATGTGTAGCGTCATCTTTTCGGGCTAACCTGAGCTATTTATGTTAATTGCTGTGGCCGCCGCCTAGATGGCACTACATGTAGAAAAATACGTTGTCACTAGCCGTCTGCGCATTCTATTGTGAGTGAATGTGGAGACAGATGGACGTCCACCACGAACAGCATGTAAACATAAAATTCTGTGTGAAGCTTGGCAAGACAGCCACACAGACGTATGAGCTCCTTCGTGATGCTTACGGCAACGAGACATTATAGCGGGCGCGAGTTTTCGAGTGGCACAAGAGGTTCGTTTCGGGGAGAACGTCGGTGGAAGACGACACAAGGCAGGGGCGCCCTGCAACCTCACGGAACGAAAAAAAAAACGTGGCTCGGATCAGGGAGATCGTACAGCAAGACCGCACCATTACAGTCCGCATGCTATCGGATGCTCTCGACATTAGTAAGACAACATATCACCAAATTTTGCGTGAGAACTTGGGGAAACGAAAGCTGAATGCCAGACTTGTGCCGCACTCCCTCACACAGGACCAGAAGGACACGCGGGCATCAGTGAGCGCTGATTTGCTCTCCGAGGCAGAGAAGGATGCTGCATTCGTCGACAGCATCATTGCTGAAGACGAAACCAGGTGTTTTCAATACGATCCTCAAACAAAGAGGCAGAGCGCCGAATGGCGGTCCACAAGCTCTCCGGCGTCGAGAAAGGTGCGGCGACCGAAGACCAAAAGAAAGACGATGCTGATAGTTTTTTTTTCGATGCCAGAGGTGTCATACACCACGAGTTCGTCCCACAAGAGCAGACGATGAATCAGGAGTTTTATGTCTGCGTGCTCCAACACATGCGTGATGCACTGCGACGCCGTCGCCCTGACTTATGGGCATCTGGACAATGGAGCCTTCTCCACGATAACGCAAGGCCGCACACTGCTCTCAGCGTGACAAAATTTCTCGCCAAGCACAGCATTATTGTACTTCCCCATCCGCCATACTCGCCTGACCTATCCCCATGCGATTTTTTCCTGCTTCCTCGTGTGAAGAGAGCCCTAAAAGGTCGCTAGATGGGTAGCGTGGAGGCCATTCAAAACGTCACGACAAAGGAGCTGACAGCCCTGCCAAAAGAAGCGTTTTCCAACTGTTTCCAAGACCTCAAGAAGCGTTGGAAGCTGTGTATAGACTGCAAGGGAGCCTATTTCGAAGGGGTGCTGCACAAATTATTTCAATGTTATACGCATTTTTTTTCAATGGACTCAGTCTCCGAACGTTACGGACAAAGGTTGTACGTGCAAGTTTTAAGTCTGATCTTTATTATTATTGTTGTTGTTGTTGTTGTTGTGTTGTTGTTGTCGTTGTTGTCGTTGTTGTCATCGTTGTCGTCGTTGTCGTCGTTGTCGTCGTTATCGTCGTAGTTGTTGTTGTTGTTGTTATGCAGAACAGGGGTTAAATAAGCACGTTTGTTGTTATCTAGCATTCAGCGCCAAAATACCGATCGCCCAGCAGCAGCACCAGCCACACCGAACCCGGGAGTGTGAGCAAAGAAAGCTCCGCTTTAATATCTACGCTAAAGATAAAGTTGCCAAGACGGGGTTGTTCATACAACATCCAACTGATCTCCACGCCATTACACAAATGCGAGGTACACTTTGCAGTCTCTAACGCTCGATCAGAGACGTCCTCCCTGTGCTAATGTTGACGAAAGTCCAAACCCACAGCTCTAATTTTCAGGAGGCTGTTGCGGTACAGTGTGGTATATCGGGAAACTGAGCAAATAAGAGTCCCTGCATCAAGTCGCGCAGTGGGCAGTGCTCCGGCCATTGCTTTCGCAACTGTGCAACAGCCATCCGAGTACCACCGAATTTTCGTTAGGCATCGCTCGTTTGCTTTCAAGTGCGTTCGCCTTACATTTGCCTTGCCTTGATTGCACCGGGCCTGTATGGCCTCACCTCAATTTCCCTTCCTTTCGTGAGTCGGCAAGGCAACGATTGCTCCTCCTTCTGCGCCCGCAGATCGCGCACTTGCACTACACTCACTCGCCCACTTAAAGTTCTTTTTTTTTTCCTGCTATATTTCGTTTGTAAAGAGCATTTACGTAGAATGCCGGGCAGCACCTCTAGAGTTTAGAATGTTGCTCACCCGCTTCTGTTTTAAGCGATCCGTTTCACTCAGCCTTTCCTTCGCAGAGAGGGGTGGGGCGAGTGGAGATGCGAACATTTGGGTGGAGCCAGTTGCAGTTTTGATAGAAAGTGTTGTTCATTCTTTGAAGTAAATCAGTGCCAAGCAAGTGTCTCGAGAGAGATCTATATTACGTAACCGGTATTCGCAGCTGTGACGCCGGGGGATTACGAGAGAGCGCGAGAAAGCGAGGACCTTCCTACAGGAAAATTATTTAAAATATCGGTTCCTTAGGCACAGGCGTCGGAATTCAGGAAGTGTTCGTGCATGTTAGCAGTGTCAATAGAAACCACGTTGTTATGTTCTCGGTATCACGGTTGTGAACACTTTTGATTTCATGGAACTATTGTGACAAAATTTACACTTCTGGTGTTTATCGCACTTCGCGGCACAAGTCCAATATATGTGGTGGCTGACTAGTGTATCTCGCGGAAGGTATTGAACCACTATGACCGTAGCCTCCCGCCCCCCGCTTACACCAGTCATCAAGTCCACTGTGTTGAGCTATGCTGTCACACATTAAGAACTTTAAATGTGCCAACTGACTTCGGATACAGTGGTCACTTATCCGCCCTTTCCTTTCCGTAGCACACCCGCCGCGGTGGATCAATTTCTGAGGTGGTCGGTGGAGCGCGAGATCGCGGGTTCAACAACCGGCCGGAGGCCCGCATTCCGATGCCGGTTGGAGAAACGCTCCTCTGCCGTGCTTTGGGTACACATTGCTGAACCCTGAGTAGAAAAGATTAAACCTGGAGACCCTTACTATGGGGGTATCTTGAAGCCCGTGTGTTGCTTACAGAAGCTAAACCCCGTCAATTCAACCTTGTCGAATCTAGGAGTTCCTTATATTACAGTCCATTCGGTTAAGCCGCTATAGACCGTGACAACCGCTGAAACCGCGTTTTACTTTCGAAGAGCCGGTGGAGTGATTCTTTAGGTCGCTACCTCACACATCGTTTCGGCGGTGTCAAGCAGAATGGCTATCGTAAGAGGCCGGTTGTTTTAAAGCTCGTGAAGTTGTAAATCGAAGAACCCATGTAATATTCCATGGCTTCATCGTTAAATATTTTGTCTATTGACATAGTTTCTCACTACTGTTACATAGGAAACGCCTGACCGGCAATGACCTCATATTTTCAGAGTGCATATCAAGCCGTTCGAAATGTCCTAGTTTGCGATATAGGATGTCCTGCGGGTCGCGTCGCTCTTGCGGGCTGTCACGTGTATACTACAGTTCTTACGAGCCGCAGGGAGTGCTCTTCCTTTGAACCGTGAGGAGGGGACGCATATTTTGTGGAATGTCCGTTCTTAGGTCGAAAAGGTAAACTACACCTTTCGTATCACCTACCCGGGCGTTTTCCCTGTTGCTTGCTCGAGAGAACGAAGAAGAAAAACCCGGAAATATACAGGCCAACGATACTACTATTTGGTCGTGGGCTTACGAAACAAGTTTTCGGCTAGCAGCAAAGCAAAATAAATGTCCCTGGTCTAGCAAACGTCAACCTGCGTCCGCGAAAACGTCGCAGCAGACACAGTACATCGAGGGCGCGGAAATTAGATCGCGTGTGGGCGACGCCAGCGCCGGCTATGTGAGACACGCGGAGATCGGAAATTATAGTGTTGCTGCTGTCACCGGTACACGGATGAAAAACACCGGCGAGCAAGGACAGCACTTTTCTACGAACTGTTTTCGTTCAGCCAGAGACTCTTCCGTATATTGTGATTTACACGTCGGCCTTGCCGCGCCGTTGGCCTCGATAACATTTCTCTAGCTACACTCGGACGCACGCGTTGAAGGTATACGGTGCAGTACGCCGCCCAACAGACAACGGACTATAGGAGCGGTCCGACCACGGCGCCCGGCCTTGAACGGTGCAGTTAACATTACAGGTTGCCGAAGGAATGTCGAGACTGCTTATAGAATAGTGAGTGTGGCGATTCGAGAAAGTTGGGTATTCACAGTGAACTTGTTACAGTGCTGACATACATGGACCTAAGAAGGGACAAATGACGCACGAAGCGCTACTTTCAACTCATTTATTTCGAAGGAAAACAGATGCTAAAATTTCAGGTAATCAGTTTCCTTGTTTGAAAGAGAAAGGGAAACTATGCTGACACAATCTCTGCCTAACTGTCTGATCGCCATGGCTTCGATAATTTCCCTGGTGCGCTTCTCCTCGCTCCTGTCTACGACTGGACACGCGTTGAAATTTGTTTTGCAAAGGCAATCCCTGCAATGAATGGAAAGATGACCACCGATTTTCCTTTTAACTTTCTAGCTGTGTTCTTTTAGCATTTCATTAGGGCACCACCCTGTTTGGCAGATTCACCTTTTTCCACAAGAGAGTGGGATATAACATACCACGGATTTCTTGCGGGAAACGTACTTATCTCTTTGTTTTGTTAGGTCTCCTGAAGGCTTCATATTAGAGACTCATCACCTTGGAAGGCGGGAAGCTTCATACACACACAAAAAAAGACATTTTTAATCCTGTGCTTTGCCCGTCCTTAAATTGTGTGATAATCAATGAATATCCGGTAAAACAATCACATTTTGCCTTTTTCTGTTTACTGCCATAATAGCATGGGCACGTAATGAAGAGATGACAGACGGGTCCAGTCGAAAAGGGCATGCAGACGTTGCGCTGAGAGAATATGGGATCCTGTATTTTTTATTCGTAATATAAAGCACAGGAGATGACGGAGGACGAATACGGCGCTGGCTACTCCCTGTGGAATGAACACGAAATGTTGTTTCGATTCTTTGAGGATATTTGGGTTATGTAAATCGGCGCAGCAAAGAGCCGGGTAGGTTGTAATATGATGACACGACCCACATTTACGAAGACGAATGAGAAAGTCCTTGCCCCTATTTTTTATTAGCCAAAATAAGGTACATACAGGGAATTACAAGTACACGTACTATTCTACGTACCTTACAGCATGTTTCCTCATATTCTCCACACCGGTTCAGACTATTGTCCCATCGTAGCCTTAAACTTGAGATGCCCTTGTGGTACAATTCGTCCGCACGCGGCCTCCCCGAATGCTCATTGTCGTGCAAGTCTCCACGGCCTTTTGCGAACTCACAACACCACAAGCCTTAGATCTCTGTTTCAAGGTCGCGTTGTGAGGTACAAAAAAAAAAACGGAGCGCGCCGGGAAAGGGAAACAGCAGTACCAGAGGAGGGTTCTGAAAACGGGCGATGGAGCGCAGTCGGAGAGTTGACGCAAAGGGCAATGGCGGCGCCGTAGGAAGGATGAGGGAAAGCGCAACGGAGGCGCTTGGGAGGAGGAGGGAAATGTCAGCGGTGGCGCCAGTGGACGTTGAGGGAAAGGGCAACGGCGGCCCTAGGGAGGAGGAGGGAAATGTCAGTGGCGGCGCCTGTAGAACGTGCTGGAAGCGGATGCAGCACGCTGGCAGCTCGTTCGCGTGCCTCGTATACGGTGCCGCATGTACTCAGAACTTCATTCCACATCACTATGGGTGACGACGCACCAGGTCCTAGTCACGGGCGGGGAAGACAGAGAAAGTACGCCTCGGTAGAAGAGGCTAGGGCAGCTCGAAATGCCGCTCGTCGTAAGCGCCGTCGGGAGGAAGCGGCTATATGGATGAAGCTAAAGTTCAACAGAAAGTTCAACAGCAGATCAACGGAAAGTCGAACTAAGCTTTCACCTTCACATTCTTAGGAAGTTCTAATCCTCCGTAATTTTATGGGCTTCCTGTACAACAAGTTATTATTGCGGTAACAATTATACGGACGCCAAGGCACAAAAATGCCGCCACCGCCGTTGTTGTGCTGTCCCGCGCGACAGTACATGCGTCGCTCTCACGCAGAGGGTGAGAGGTCCTCCAGAGACGCTGTACTTCGAGTACTCGGACGGTCGTTTGTCTGCAACAACCACGAAGCAAAGTAGACGCACCGTAAACGCTACACGCTCGATCGCCTCGGTGGCGGCACTATGGGCAGCGCTCTGCCTTCCGCTGCTGGCATGAGCGTTGTGCGCGCACACACTGTAAGCACACCAACATTCCTGCTGAGCTGCTGTGTGCATGCACTGCTCTGAGCAGAACGGGCAGTAAACGTCAAGACAACGTTATCTAATGTTTCACTGAACGTTAAGGTTGCTGGTTTTCCGCCGGTGTTATCTCGTGCGCCATCGGGGTGCGATGCCTGCAACGCCACCTCACGGCACTCGTGATCACGCCAGCGTTGTGAGACGCCTGTTAGCTGCCATGGCGTTGTTTCTTCTACCCAGAAGTTGCCTTGCGTGATGGGCCGCGCCAACATGTCGCCCCCGCGTATAGCTAGAAAAACGCATACGAGAAGTTCAAGCGCAGCACTGTACCTTGCTATCACTGTCAATGCTTCGCCCTTTGGGCAAAACTGGCCATCTTTTTTAACACGAAAGTGTTTTATGCCGGGGTCCACCAAGACTTCACTGACGTATTTCCGTCACGGAAATACGTCAGCTTACAATGTACACGAACATAATACAAAGAAAGAAACCAGAAGAAAAAGTTCCACAAACATGCAAAATTTAGAAATCGAACCCACGACCTCTCGGTCCGCGACGATAGATCGCCGAGCGTTTAACCCATTGCGCCACAAACGCATTTGCAGAGAGCTACACAGACGCGCCTTATATATCTAACACTCCTCCGTGTACCCGCGCTCTTGCTCGGGGCGGTGCCGCCGCCTACGAGCAGAAAAGAGAAGTACTGCATTATGACACTAACGCGCACCGACAGTGAACGCTTCGATGGTCTCAGCACTACGACGCCTCGATGCCAGCATTCGAAGGGACGCTGGCATCAAGAAGCACTACCAACGCCACCTAGGTGGCGTTCACCGTACTCAGCACAGCGGAGCGTGGCCTCCGCAATTAGCTCTGAAAATGTTTCTGAAGTTGATCGCGGAGGCTGCAATTACGACGCGCTGTACGCGCTGATTTGACTCGGTGACGATTCAGTTACGTGCTTTGTCTTGCGCGTTGTATTAGTGTGTCAGTTACGTGCTTCGTCTTTCGCGTTGTGCTAGCGTGTGCAGCGTAGTGCAGCTTCCATATGCACGACGGTTGCTCATGGTCATCGACGTTGGTAGTCGTGATGGAGGAGACGTGCCACCAGGCGTCAGCGTGGGTGCATCAACGCCTAAGGGCGCTTTAGCCACAAAACACCAATAGACATTATATATCAATGTGCAATAAACATTACACTACTTCTGTGAAGACACGTTTCACTTTCGTGTTCTATACCGATTCCTATATAAGAGGGATCAACCACATTTTTTCTTTCCCGCATCAAACTTTGTATTCTTATATTGCCTCGCCCTGACGTACGCGAAACAGCCCGTATAACGGGCCGGTTTCAACGCTTTTCTTGGTAATACTTTCAACGGGCTAACGCTTGGAAAGCGAAGAAACGAATATAGTGCTGCTTCAAATTTTTTTTTCGTGAAAATCTCTTGCCTACTTCTAATATCCACTGTGAGCATGCCTTGGAAAGTACTTTTCTATTTCTTCATATCGAGGCCGGTGGTAAGTTGAAGCGAAAAGAGCTCAGTCTTATTGTTCCGTGCCCGTGACAGCAACGCGGAACGTGCCCAGACGTGGAAGACAAGTAGGATGAAACTGAGCGACGAAGCTTTAATTTCTCGCGCTCTGGCTTTCGCGATTTTGTAAAAGAGGAGCTGCGAAAGTCGGCTTTCGCTTCTTTTTGTCAATATCGTCTTGGGACTTCAAGAAAGCGGTTGAGTAAGGGTGACGCTCGCAACGAAGATGGGCGACGAAGCGGCAGGAAAAGTTAAACTCATTCCACTTCACCTCATTCTTAAGCCTGCTCATTTCCGGAAGCTCATACTTCTATAAGAAGCACGTTGCTGAGATGAGAAAGAATGTTTGGAACTAGAACAGAGAATTATCATCCTTTTTCATTGCTTCCTTTCCGCTAATGCGGCACTTTGTCCAGCTGTCTCCATTGACGCGTTCCTTTTCAAGATAAGGATCTTATGACCTATTCCGTAGTGGCGCTGCAAAATACACGCAAAATTACGGTAGCCCACGTGATGGATCACGGAATGCAAAGGCTGACGGAACACAACATGCTGGTCCGCACAGGAACGATGGCAGGGTAGAAAGAAACGCTAGTGGTGTATATAGCGGAGACTATTTCCAGATTTATCAGGAGGGGGATCTCATGCTTTTTTTTTTCTTGGTTTCTTACACACGCATGACCCGAATCGTGGCACTGGGCAGGAAGCATGACTTGCCTCAGACCTCGTATAAAGCCACAAAGCTCGGTGTGTGTCAAAAGCTCCAGTCTTAATTATTGAAGTTGCGCAGATTGAGTAGATGCTTCCAGTGATATTTGTGGCAGATGGGATAACATACGCATCTACCAGCTAGAAATTGTGTCGCCCTTGTGGCTACGACCCAGACGCATTCAACGAGTGACGACGTCTCGGAGGAGGAAATCACACCCTCTGAGATGCACTCCCCTTGATATAAATGAAAATAGCTGTCACCTTAGTGGCGAGAGCTGCGATCCACAGCTTAAGCGTTGTGCTAAACAAAGTGCCTCGCGGATCTGAATCTTGATCATTCGAAGACACGTGGCTCCGGGTGCCTAGAACACCGTAGAGGCACTGAACCACCAAGGCACATTCTGATAAACAAACACCCACCGTCGCGCCCTTCGAGCTCGCAAGGAGCTAATGGGGACAAGTTACAGGCAAGATATTTCTCGGTGTGCATTCCGGCCCTCATGAATTACCGGGGAGAATGAGCCCGCTAATCGCAACGTGCGCTCAGAGTGTGGCATCAATCGAGCGCCCGGTTTTCTCTGGGCCACTGCCCATGGCACATGCAGTGTACCGGCGACTAAAGAGGATGTGTGTTAGCCAGATAGTAAATAACAGCGATTTCCGGAAAAGCAACGTTTCCTGCTGTCGAGCGATTAGCCATTAGGCGAAGGAAAACCTGCGCAGCTTTCACCTAAGAGCAGAGTCTGTTTTCATTTTCGTGGATGAGGCCGTAGTCCACTCTAACGTAATTTGACCAAACACACTGAGTAGTCTTAGAATGGGTGAAAGCGATTCTGCAAGAAGAAGCATCAGTAAAGTGTGCGACAAATTGCTCGCGTCCTAAAACTACTAAATCTTGATTCTTGCCTACTAAACTGCATTGAATGTTTCTCACTAACCGCTCGCAGTTCATTTCGCCTAACACTAATTGCTAGCTAAGCGCAGTACAATCTGGCGTACCGTGCACAGAGCTCGGTCTTGGGTCCTCCTACAACGAACCTCTTTCACGCCAACATGGGTGACGCAGTAGATGCGGGCTGGGTATGTACGGCTCTTCAATTAAACTTTCTGACGCTGACTTCGAGCACTAGGTATGTGCCACTCGGCCTGTGCTAGTCTTCAGTGAACCTCTTTGATGCCAACTTGGGTCGCTGGTTATGTGTCAGTTGGTGACGCCCCGCATATTGTTTGACCACCGTCTGAGGAGCTTAAGCCGAACGCTAAACTATGAAGTTTCGATGCTTCACCCTCCGAACTAAAGTGGCCAATTTTAAGGCGTTCGCATTCTTATGGTACTTCACGCGCATTTCACGGGGGCTAACTGCCATCGGGTAGCCCATGGTAGAATGGGTAGCCCATCGGGCTGCTGTAGTGAAGACTTCTCAGAAGCGCCACTATAGAGATGGTGCAGCGTGTCCCGAACGGAGCGCGAGAGACGAGCCCATCTGCGGCATGACGCATTTCTCAGCGTTCGAACGCCCCGGAGCGCCATGCATTTCGGAGTCCACGCGCAGGCTTCACGGCGGCGGCACTAGATGGCGCACTATGTTCTTACGGAAGCGCAAGAGAGGAGGCCCGTGGCAGTACACGCCCGATACATAACTCGTTCCGACGGTGGCAATACGTTGTGTGGCTATATTGATTCAATGCTAATCGAATTGCCGTCGGCCGTCGTCGTGAGATGGGTTCTGCCAAATATATGTTTGTGCTTTATAACGCGCCACCCTGAGGGCACGATAAATTAGTAAAAAATAAAAAAAAAATGAATTGCTGGAAATCACTGGTCCCTGGTATCAAAGCGCACGTGGTATAATAATGGCCCGTCGGTCGTCCCCATCCACCTAAATTCGTTCAAGTTTACCGTGTCTCCTTTAGTAATGAGGTACATTAAAGGAATACATCATATGAGTGTCAGTGCAGTGTCAAGGATATGTTGTCATTCGCGCAATGTTTCTGCAAAATTATGAGTGTATTCTTGCGAAAAAGGAGCGGGTTTGTTGTAGATGGTGGTAGTGCATTTAAATGTCGGGTTTGTGAACTTGGCCGGTGCAATTTATCCGCCTAAGTGCCTCTTTCGATCACTTAAGATCGAGTATCTGTGCGACATCTATTTTCCTCGACTAATTTTTACAGCAATATTACCGGTCTCTATTTAAAAGCAAAAGATTGAGCAAAGAGCCTACAACCTTTCTGAAAGCTTTCCTCATAGCCCACTAACAGTGAGAAATGCTATCAAAGGAGCGGGCAGCCAAACAGGGCCAATGTTGAAGATGGGGCAAATGTCGAGTAGGCGTGTGGTCAGCTGTCCGGCTCGTCAATCGGCGGCTGCTTCCACTTAAAAGGCGAGGAGTCGGGTCGCAGTGTTAAATCCTCGCGGCTTTCGCCATCACCACACAAAATTCCCTCGTGACGGCACGACGCTCTTCGTGCGTCCGGTTTCGAATGGTGCCATAGGCGCTCGAAGCTCCTAAGAGATCAGCGCCTCGCTCAAAATGCAAATCGCAATCGTGGTGTAATGAAAGCTGCCAGATGAGAGCGGCCGGGATGAAAGGGGAAACCGGAGCTTTCGCAAATATCCTTCGCCGCGAGGCCAGCGAGAGGAACTTCAAATGCGTGGACGCTTAATTCCCATGCAAATGTGGCCACTCTGCCTTCGCTTGAAAGTCAAGCGCGTCGGTGGCTTGTCTAAAGATTCACTCGAAAGATGAGACTAGTAAGAAGATTCGCCTACAGGAAAAGTCTCGACTTGCGAGGGCAGCGATGCAGTGATGTCGCAACCGTTCTGCCGCTGCCAGTCGTCGAAACGCTGCGTGCGTTATGGAACACCACCCGGGAAACTCTTTCCAGGTATTTACCCATCTTTTTTCTGAAAAGCGAGGGCAGATACACCGCATTCACGTTAGTGGACTGCGAAGTGCCTCGGTTCCTATCTGCATTTTCCATGATTTAGTTTGTGTGCTTCCATTGCGCGATACAGGTCCTTCCTTTAGAGAAAGTTCGAAAGTTGAGTTGGCCTCTGTGCCTTTCTCTGAGATATTCCCTGTTTTGCCATCTTTCAATGTTAGCACACGAGTTCAGAGCGTACGCTCGCGCACATTAGGAGCCACATATGCAGGCAAGCCTTTTTGCAGAACCCTTCCAAAAGCTTGGCTTGAATATCACTTTTCCTATGGTCCTTTCCTTTGGTGCTACCGAACTCGATTTTAGCCACAGGAACGTTCGTGATGCCCTCTGCAATTCTCTGTGTGAGACAAAAAGAATTCCCGGCTAAAATTTGTCTTTTTCCTTTCCTTTCTTACATATTCTCACATTTATTGGCTGAAATATGTAGTCATTATTGATTCTATATCTGTAGCAGTTTACTTTTAATGTTACAACTTTCAATAGCTACAATATTGTTTCAATTTTATTTTCTCGAGGTTTTTATTTTCTTGAACCCTCTTACCGCCGATCTACGGTCGATCCCCCAAGGTGGGTTGCACCATTTCATTGAGGATCAACCAACGAACAACGTAAGCTTTAAGACTCTGCATTGATACTACAGGAGGAAATGTAGCCACCCTAAGTATAGACGTTACGCTCGTAAAGCTTAAGCTGAAACAAAATCCGTGGATGTATGAAGTGCACAAGCATGTTGTGGATCATAATCAGCACATATGTCAGCAACTTCAATGAAGCGCTTAAGAGCTCTCACTGCTTTTATGAATGAACTGCTTTTGATGTGCATAGGTCTAACAATATGCCAAGTGAAAAAGGCCAATGTGAGTCAAGTAGACGGAGCTCTTATCCATCATGACTTGCTACCTTTTATTGCTACAGCAATTTTATTGACACCCTAAGCTCGGTCGCGCCGTTGGCGCCGCCGCGATGCAGCGGTATTGACGGTGCATACTCGACTTGCGCAGACACTGGGTTTCCAGAGCACAGAAAAACATTGCGAATAACGGCCGTATAACACTTCCGAGCACCCCCTGCCCCCGCACCCAGCCCCTCCGCCATGCAATTACACTCCGATCTTTACCCTTACATCAATCAATTCACCCATACACTTCAATTCTGTTCCACACATCGCCCCTAACACCCCCCCCCCCCCCCCCACACACACACACACACTTTTTTTATACTTAAATATAAACTCTGTGAATCATCTAGTTCTCTCACAACTGCAGGAAAAGACACATATCAAGTTTTTAGAGCGCTCCATAGCCGCAGTAACAGCTCCACTGTAGAACATGAAAGGCAATATAATTTCGGAATTACATCGGAGTGAAAGATTACATTGAAATTACAAGTGGAGGCACTGGTTTTTAGCACGCCGCGCGCAAGCAACATCATTGATACGTGGCGCGGTGCAGCTATGCGTGACCTTATGCGAGATTGCAATCTCGGAAGGGGTGCCCAGCTTCGTCAGCTACGTGCTGCTGCGAAAGAGAACTGCTTGTACGCGGCCACCGTGCGCGCGGCTACGCGCGGAGGTGAGAAAGACCAGTGTTGCTCGACGACGTATTCAACGCTGGAATTTCGAACACCCGCACCGAACGAGTGCGGAATCCGGCGGAAAGCGATATGCTCGGCGCGCAACGGTCGGTATTTTTTATTTCGGAGACGAATCTAGGTCGTTATATCCATTAGCGGAAGAATTTTACTTCGTGAAAACGAGATTTTAGATACATGCATCTCTCAATAACAATCTACGGCTTTGCTTCTTCTAGTAGACTAAAGATAATTAACCGTATCCTAAAAAAATTGCCTATAGCCTCTCTTATGGCACAGTTAAAAAAATAAAAAAAATTATGGGGTTTTACGTGCCAAAACCAGTTCTGATTATGAGGCACGCCGTAGTGGGGGACTCCGGAAATTTGGACCACCTGGGGTTCTTTAACGTGCACCTAAATCTAAGTACACGGGTGTTTTCGCATTTCGCCCCCATCGAAATGCGGCCGCCATGGCCGGGATTCGATCCCGCGACCTCGTGCTCAGCAGCCCAACACCATAGCCACTGAGCAACCACGGCGGGTTCTTATGGCACAGTTAGTCAGGGGGACGATGTCTCGTTGAGCATGTGCCAGTCAGACATGTTGTTTGTCGAACAACAAGTTCTGTTTGACATCATGTGTAAGAATTATTTTTCTCCTATATTCAAAAACTTGAACGTGAAATCTCGCTGCTTACGTCACTTAGAAAAATATATTGTTCCTCGTGTGTACACAAACTATGGCAAGAGGACCCGTGCTTTCTACGTGCCGGCTAATTTTAACAATCTGAATGATAATGAGACCATAGGGTCATTTAAAGAAATAAAAGCATTCTTAAGGTCATGGGCGATACATGAAGCCCAAAACTGTTAAAATTTCCTGCAGGATTTGTAAGCACGCTACAATCACGGTTCACATGCAGAAGAAGGCATCATACAATGTACTTTTTCTTTTTTGTACCTGTCAGAACCTGTTGAGCGTACTGTTTTAACCTCTGATGTCACTGTTTTCTCTTTATTTATTCTTCTACCTGGTAGGCATAAATGGTATATGTTTTCAATATTATAGTACCCAGTGTTTTCCCCCTATCTTTTTCAACATTATTTTTTGTGCTTTGTAATCCGTTTAGTATACACGTATTAGTACTACCTGCCGACTGCCCAGCCTGCACACAAGCAATGTTGCTTATGCGGGCTGGATCTGTAACTAGGATGTAAATGAATGCAATAAATATTATTATTATTATTATTATTATTATTATTATTATTATTATTATTATTATTATTATTATTATTATTATTATTATTATTATTATTATTATTATTATTATTATTATTATTATTATTATTATTATTATTATTATTATTAGGATTTCAAGGAAAATTGCATTTACTCCGTTATATCCATTATTGCGCTACATCCCGTTTCTTTATAACGAGGTTCCAGTGTATATCATATTTACCCGCAAACAACAGGTGCTTCATATGGTCCTAAACTTAACTAGCCTCGCGTTAATTTACGGAAATAGAGGTAATAAAATACTATAAAGCAGCATACATCTCGGTAGCAAACAAGTACGAGCACCGTCTGCTGTCAGACTGGCCCATTCGCCTGTCCTTAAGGCAGGAACCTATACTTCGGCCTCAACCTGTCGCGTTCTGGGCCTCAAAATTGTTCAGACAAGGTTCTGCTTCCTAGCGTGTCCCAGAGAGCGCAAGGCAACCAGGTGCAGAGACGATACACCTGATTCGTAGGATTTCCTAGAAGTCTGGAGGCGCTTAAACCAACATGGTATACGCTAGCTTGTCAAGTTCGTACTACACGCCCGCCTCGTACACCCAGCTCAGCTCCACCACCTCACGAAGGCAGATTACGGATGGCTTGAGTCAATTAATCGGGACGCTATGCCTGCCATCACGGGGCTGCCGCGCATAGCTGTGGCTCCGACATTACACGGTTAATGAGATGGTGCATCATCACTGTTATTCCTGCACCGTCAAGCTGTTACCTATTTACCCCGTTTCTGGATTAGCTCGACACATGCAAAAGGCAGTTCTTAATCCCACAACCACAACAACCTTAGCTCCTACGTAGCTTTGAGCGCAGCTCACTGACGACCAGACCACGTGGTCGTTTCCCTTTCACAATGCCTGGACAAGCAACGACAATGGCCGCCCGCTTCAGTCGAGCCAATGGCGCAGAAGACCCTGAAACTCCTGCAGAATATGCCGATCTCGATGCTGGAGGACTCCGCGATGTATGTGTGAGCATGGCTTCCACCGGGCTTACAGAAGTAATAATAGGCGGGGTTTTTTTTTCGAGGTGCGCACACGCATTCGTCGAAGCAGATAGACCCGTCAACATTTTTTGTAGTACCCGTTTGTGCTTTCTGTTTCAATATGGTGCGTTGTTATCACTTGCTTTGCCGTGGCCTGTCTCGTAGTGTGCCCTCTATGCATGCACACTTCTACGATGAAATTCACCGGGTTTCACCAACTCACGCTTCCCTCTCTCGACCCTAACTTGCGACTTCGCCTGCCACGTAAACTCTCCCATCCCAAAACAACTTTAATGTGTCGCATGGGGTTGGGCGTCGCATTTACAAATGCCTATTCATCTCTAATAGGAATGGCCAACAGTGCGGCGTGCAATTAGTGAGGCTCTAGAGGCTCTAGAGCACCTTCTGTGCCACTTCCAATCCTTTCATGCTCAACGACGTGCTCTACAAGCGAAAGTGAGCTTGTTAGATGATTATCTATTATAGTTCTCGGAGGAAAAGATCCTGGGATCATGGCCGATGCATTGTTGCATTCAAAAGGCCACAAACGCTCTTCTGCACTTCTTGAAGGCTCCTGGACCGTACGAACGCTTGTGGCAGCGGAACATTCCTCTTCGACTGACTCTGCGAACGACTGACTCATTATTATTTTTCTTCTCTTTCCTTCTTATCTATTCTTCCCCCTTTCTCCTCCCCAAGTGTGGGGTAGCCAACCAGGCACGTTCTTGGTTAACCTGCCTACCCTTCCCTCTTCGTCTCTCTCTCTCTCTTCATCTCTCTCTCTCTCTCTCTCTCTCACTCTGTCTCTCTCTATGTATACATATAAGAAGAAGTTGCAGGGGCGCAAATAAACCAGCTGGAAGTGGAAAAGTTGCATTAGTTCACTTTTCGTTTTGAAGACGCCACTTCGTGTCGAGATATTTTGGGCTAAGGATTAAACAAGAAATTCCGTGTATTTCCGGGAGAGTCTGGCAACGTTCCGTTTTTCTTTTTGTACCTACTGAACTATTACAGCTTTGCCTCTCCACTTCAAAAGACGTTCAGATATACAACGCCGCCGTAAGGAGCTTACTAAGCCCTTTCGCTAGAACGCACTGACGCGGAAATAAGGAAAGTGAGGACTCTTTTCGGAGCTGCACTACTTATCCCTTTAGAAACAAAAATGCATGGATAACGCGAGTTATCCTTCTCGTGTGTTCTGCTGCAATCTGAGCGCACCAAACATGCACCTTGTTTTGGTTTCATCGCCACACGCTTGACGTGCATGTCTTCTTCGGACTTTCCATTATTCATTCTGTTTGCATAGCGAAGCAACCTACCACGTCGCTGGTTGCCTGTTACGCCGGAGGATCACGTGTTCATGGTACAGCGAAGATGACTGAAAGGTTCTCAAGCGTTACGGCGGCGCGAGACCTAAGTCAGCTGCAAGTAGATACTCGGCGCTTTTAAGGATCTCTAAGGCGGGAACGAGGAAATGCGTCCTCCGATGCGTTCTTTGGTGAAAACGTGATATCGCGTGCGCGACAGTCCTTGGGTGTTTCTTGGAGATCCGTGTATTGCACTACCTCTGGCGAGGATTCCCCGCGGCAGGGAGTTCGCTGGTCACGTAAATATGTACGTGGTGTTTCATCGCTGAATTTGAAACTTTTCTGCGGCTTTAAGCATAAGCGCATGGCGTGAGAGAAAATTTCCTGGCTGGCTCACTGCGCGGTTTCACGCAATGCGCCTGGCGATTCCTGTCTCACGGCTTCCCGTCGCCACCTCTGAATAACGGCAACAGAAAAAAAAAAAGAAGAAATAGAGGTGGAACGCCGTTGGTGAAGCATTAAGGATTAAGGACAAAGCACAAGGAAACGCTTCAACTATTTGTATACATATTATCTATTTGGAGATATTAGCACATGGATATTCCATCCTTTGTTTTTCGCGCGCGTTTGCGTGAGCGGCTACAGCTGTTTCAGATACGCGACGTGAGTGCTTTCGGCGATGTTTTGCCATTTCGCGAGGAGCGCGAACCCGTGTAAGCTCACCTTACCGTATACACGTGCATCCACGCAAAAGTTTCACCATAAGGTTGCCCCACATTCTTGTGGTGCATCGGCGTGAGAATTTAATATTTGCAGCGACCGAGGCTCCCTCCCCATGGGCGGCGAGAAGCATCGAATCTAGGGAGAGCGATGTCAGAGCGTCGTCAGGCTTTTAGTAATATACGGGCCGAGCAGAAACATGCGCCAGTCTTAATATTTCGTTGCGGAAGGCGGCGCTTGGAATAGCGTGGCGGTGTGGTGATGTAGCGATCGAGCGGCGCAATTCCACGTCCGTTAATGCTGCCTCTAACAGTTTTTCAGTGTCCTGTAAGTAGTGGTAGCGTCAGCGGTGGATAAGCTCGAGTACGGTTGTTTAGAAAACTTTTTTTTTGTATTGCGTTGCCATCTTTACCGAGGAAAAAAAGACAGGGCATCGGAGGAGAAAAAAAGAAAAGGGGGGGGGGGGGGAGAAGGGGGCGAGTGAGAAGGCGTATATTTTTGCGATAAGTATTGCATGCGCAACCATGCAAACAAAACGAAAACAGCATAAAAGGGCGACAAGTCAAGTAGATACTTTCCATGATTGAAATTTATTGAAAAATTTTTGTGAGAGAGAGAGAGAGAGAGAGAGAGAGAGCAAGTAGAAGAAAGGCGGGGAGGTCAATCAGAAAACATTTACGAGTATGTAAGGTGAATCATTATGACGACCTTAGGGTAAAGCAAACAGTCCACTGAACGCCGTTGTCCTAGCCCAAGGATGTATGTGTATGTGTGTATGTGCATGTATGTGTATGTGCATGTGTGTGTGCATGTGTGTGTGCGGGGGGGGGGGGGGGAGGGAAGGGGGGAGGAGGTGCAGAAGAATGATCCGTGTTTAGCCATTTCCCTCATAAGGCATAAACTGCTTCTGCTGCAACTGGCGCGATAAGCGCCAACAGTGTGTAAACGCCGTGGAGACGTATTGGTAGAGAGCCAGGAGTTACGCAACGACTCATATGAGAACGCTCAGAAAAAAGAACTATGGGGGCACCTAAGCAATTCTTATGACGTGAAATGCGAGAGCCTTACTTGTCGCTGAGTTATGCCGCTGAGTTTAGTGCTGCAGCGAAATGTTGCTGAGTTTAGTGCTGCTGCCTTATGTTTCATAGTGTGATGTTGCTGCTTATGAGGGCGCAACAACGCAAGACGACTAACCGGCCGTATTGCACTCACTCAGCTGAGTTTTATTTGCGGAGTTCTAATTAAAGCAGCGTTTCATGCACATTTCGTTGAATGTTCTTTCTCGATGACACCACTTTTCAACACAAATACACCATTATGCCGAGCGATTACAGCACTTTCCCAGCGGCACCCCGGTGTTCACGCTATATTTCTTCATAGTGTTCTCATACTCTGGAGAGATGTCATAGTCGTCGTCCGACGGATACTTGAAGCGCGTTGCATTTTATTCGTCATCCTCGACCAATGGCTCCGGCGACGGCGTCTGCGAGCCCCCGGCAACACGAAAGGCAGAACGAGCGGCTGCAGCTCGCCGTGTTCGCGCCCCAGCCGCTCACTCTGCCATCTAGTGAAACACCCGCCAGGCAGTGACCAAGCACGTGCACAGGCTTGAAGATATTCATCGCTGTGACCTGTTGCAACGGTGGCGCCGTTGTCAGCGCGCTCGGCTACGGAGCGATAGCAGTGGCGGTGGGGCAGAGGATCGAATCCTTACTATGCCACTTTTATTAAATGCGAAGCATTTCTTGGCGAACATTTGCTACTTTGACAGTATCTATCTATCTATCTATCTATCTATCTATCTATATATCTATCTATCTATCTATCTACTCACCTACCTCTTTGTGCTCTCATGGTCGTTTCGTTAACTTGGTATGCACCAAAATTGGCATATTATGACAAGAGTATATGACGAACATAAATGATATGTCATGACACGCGTGTCATGTGAGTCATGAAACAGCCACCTACGTCTTGGTGCTCACATGGTCGTTTTGTTAATTTGGTAGGTACCAAAATTGGCATAGTATGAACGAAGTGTATGACGAATATAAGTGATAGGTCATGACATAAATGTCATGACATGCGTGTCATGTAGGCCATGACAATCACCTAGCGAAAAATATTAACGCCCAAAAAACCACTGAAATTGGTTCGGACGTGGGTATTTAGTGAAGGAAACACGAAAGGATGCTGGTAGAACTGATAGTCGTGAGTATGGCTCAGCAAAAATGACAACGACTCAGCTAAAAAAAAGATTAACACTCAAAAGCCACTGGAATGGGTTCGGACGTGGGCACTAAGTGAAGGAAACACTAAAGGATGATGGTAGAAATCATAGTCATGAGCATGAGTCAGCAAAAAGGACAATTACTCAGCGAAAAAACATTAACACTCAAAAATCACTGAAATGGGTTCGAATCTGGGCACTAAGTAAAATTAAATTATAGGGTTTTACGTGCCAAAACCAGTTCTGATTATGAGGCACGCCGTAGTGGGGGACTCCGGAAATTTGGACCACCTGGGGTTCTTTAACGTGCACCTAAATCTAAGTACACGGGTGTTTTCGCATTTTCTGGGCACTAAGTAAAGCAAACACTAAAGGATAATGGTAGAAATCATAGTCATGAGCATCACTCTGCGAAAAAAGATTAACACTCAAAACCCAATGTAATGGGTTCAGATGTGGTACTAAGTGAAGGAAAAGGCTGATGGTCGAAAAAAAAAGGTTGATCGTCGAAGTCATAGTCATGAGTATGACTAAGGCTTTCGTAAGGTCGCTTAGGTGTAGCTAAAGGGACTCCTGAGGACTTATGACATGCGTGTCATGTAGGTTATGAAAGAGGCGCCTACGTCTTGGTGCTCTCATGGCCGTTTCGTTAACTTGGTAGGCTCCCCACACACTGCTTCGCATAACATCGATTCCCACAGGGCGTGGGACCTGCCGGCTTTTTTTTTTAGTTTGATGAAGATGACATAATTTGTGTGCATTAAAAGATGAATGTGAAAGAATGGATTGCTCATGTCTCAAAACTTCGGATAACGCGACAGTGAACGGATCCAAGAATTAAGAGTGCAGCTGCAGCTCCCGACTTTGGCAGTCCTTTGCTATTTATGAAAGCCTGATCGAGCACTAGCGATCAAAATTATGTATTGATTTATGGAGAACCGGGAAACCGGCCAATGGGGATGGGGTACCTGAGTGGAGGTCAAACCGGCAGCTGGAACTGTGAAGGAAAAACCGGCTGTTACGGTAAAAACCGGTCATGTGGCAACATGGAGGAAGGAACCAAAACAGGAGAGGCCCTGACGTCACTTTTTTGAAGACGGAAATGCAGCTATGTTGGTGTGCCACCTCTCTTTGCGCCTCCAATCAGGGGTTCTGCAGCTCGCCGGAGCAAATGGGCGCGAACTTTGAACTTGCATTGTTACGAGCCACCAGAAGTGTGTGCTGCTGACACGCGTCAAAACAAAGCCTACAAAACTTCTGTAGCAGTTTTAGTGAAGCAGACGCGCTCCTGTGTTTTTCCGTGGCACGTTGAAGAAGAAAACGACGGCCCGCGCCATGATTGCTTGAGTGTATCTATTGCTGGCTGACACTCACACTCACAGACCCAAAACACAACTTTCAAGCTCACACACCAAACCCCAAAGTCAGCTTTTCTCGCGAACAAAAGGTGCTGCGGAAAAGACACCGGCGGAAAAATCTTACCTCACTTTTCAGAGACCGAGAGCAGCAGTGAAGCTTCAGGAGCGCGGTTGTCATGGCAACGTTGACATTTGGGGTACCCGTCCCAGGGCTCCTTTGCGAAAAACAGCACGTGACTTCCCAATACCTTCTCCAATACGTCGTGCTGGCCAGGGCCTCTCCTGGGGTTTCCTTCCTCCACGTGTGGCAACGATACTTGTGTACCCCACTAATATGACGACTGTCATATTGTTGATGATTCGCTGATAATTTTTCCTTTAAATTGGTTTATATGTAGGGGTAGAGATAAACGGTCTCGGTAGGTATCGATACCATGAGTAGGGAGGCAGCTTGTTGCCCTTATAGTGCAACAAAGTCGTAAATTGAAAAGGACTAAAGGGATAAGATTGCGGCTCAGTCGCCAGTTTCAATTCACCTTTTTTTCGCCTTTTTTGCGTAGTTTATCACTCGTTTCTTGATTATTTTGCGGAGCTTTCTTGCATTTAAAAAGCGGTGGAACTGCTATATTCTTTCTTTCCGCAGTTTTCACCTCTAAACTGTTCTTCACTTTGAACTTTCGAGGCGGAATTGCGGCAGGCTCGACCAGAACAGCAATCGGGGAATCAAACAATAGGAAACCGATAATTCTTACGTTGGGTCAAATTCCAAATTCTCCACACACCTGCTGAAAGCTCTGCTTCTTTCGCTTATTCTCCTTCTCGAATTTTTTATGTCACGTTGCCTATTTCTTCTCAAACCTTTCTTTTGCCGCATTTACTTCCTCGCAGCGCTAACGTCAGTCGACGTAAATATCGCTCCTCGACAAGGTTCACCGTATACCGGATTTTCCTTTTCTCCCTAATCCCAATCCCAAACTCCCAAACTCCCATTCCCCAATCCGTTCACTATAGTCACTAAAGTCACTATAGCAGTGCCTGCTATAGCCACTACTGGCTGAATCTACTTCCCGCAAATCTGATTGCTCGACGTGGTTGCCTTCGACCACAGTGCCACATTGTATCGCCTCCAAATTGGTTTTGTTCGAAATCGTTATCTCTGCTCTCGTTTGACTAATGCTGTCATGTCTTCTTGTTCAGTGTACAAACCTGCGCGAGACGCAACAATGCGTGCCGCGGCATCTCAAAATCAGTTTGTCTCCCCGTTTCTGGTTCCCTTGTGGCAGCGAGACGTGTACTCTGTCACTTCCGCCACTGTTACCAAGGGAGAACAAAATTTTAATGCAGACAAAAAAAGTTGTTAGGTTGGCCTGAAGAGAGAAAGAGAGTGTGTGTGGCTGTGAAGAGGAACAGGCGCTATTTTCTGCGGCCCTTTAGGGAGCCCGACTTAGCGCCTTGGCGAAGGGGCGGGGGATGTAAAGAAGGAAGAAAAGAGAGAAGGTCGAGGCGATTACACAGCCCGTGACTGCCAGGGGTAGCCAGGCCCCTGGTTTGCTGCTCCACGTTGGGGAGGAGGGTTTCGGAAAACGACAGAGGCAGGTTAGGAAGGTTAAGTGGTGTGGCGAAGATGACGATGCCTGAAAGCTGCTGCATGGTCTAATGTTTCTGTACAACGCGTATACGGCAGGCTACCACAGCACAGCCAGGAAACCATCCATGGCACACAATTTGCACAGCTGTCCTCCAGGTAGCGGCATAGGTCAGTTTTTGAAGATGACCGAGCAACGTTTCGAAGACTTTAGGCACTGTAAGCGGTCTCGCCGCACTAGACACGTCTTATTAACCATGTGGAATCCGCAGCAAGTTTGTAGTAGCCTGTAGTAGGCTTTCGAGCTGAGACCGCATCACAGAAGCTTTGTATATTTGAAAATAAGTGCGCAGACAGCGTTGATATGGACCGCGCAAGTTTAAAAGCAAAAACAGGTGCAGCAGGAAAGTGATCTTGAGGCGAAATTTCGACCATAGACAGCAAGCGAATATGAAACACCATAGCGACAGCCGAACACTGCTTCTAAATGAATGATCAAACGGGTGCAGCCGCAGAGAATGGGAGCAGCATTCGCTTGTTTCGAAGAAAGTTTGTGGTTGCTATGGGTGCAGGATTACTCACGCGCTTTACCGTAAAGAAAACATGTGTGTGCTGTGGATTAGGTAGTACATCATATATGTGCGTACTATGCGAAAGGCCGAACCACGTGTGAATTGAACGGTTTGGCACCGTAATTTGTTGTGTAACAATGTCAAGAATGCTGAGGTGCACAAGCTTTTTGCACAAGTTCACTGCGTAGTTGGCAGAGAATTTTTTTAAAAATTGAAAGACCTCCCACAGCATCAACTTTTCACGGTCAGAAAAATAAGTCGCAGTTTCATCTGGAAGGCGAAACATCGATAGCGATAGCAATGTACTGGACAATCACACGAAGTGAAGGTCGTAGTTTTATA
Organism: Dermacentor silvarum; assembly: GCF_013339745.2. Classification (NCBI taxonomy): domain Eukaryota; kingdom Metazoa; phylum Arthropoda; class Arachnida; order Ixodida; family Ixodidae; genus Dermacentor; species Dermacentor silvarum. The sequence goes on from NC_051159.1 coordinate 125,324,036, forward strand.
GGCTGTATAAATTGCAGTGAACATTAATTTAATCAACCAGCACGGTGTCACGCGCGCACAGGCATACATTAACAGATCTAACTCGATGACCGCAAGCACTCGCTGGCACAACGTTGACGTAATGGATGGCGACGGTGGTAGGGAGCAAATTCTTCCTGCTTATTACCTCCAATTACCTCCAAGATCACCTCCAAGAGCACTTCCAAGATACGGTGCGTGGGCAGCGTATGCGCTCAGTCACGCGGACAGCCATGCGCAGCCACGGCCGGACTACAGGAGGAGAAGCCGCTCACGTCAACCCCTCCCCCCCTTAGTGCGCCACTGTTCACGTTACCTCACGCTTAACTACTCCTCTAGCGCGAGCATTATCACGTGACTTCAACTGTTGGCGCGCGGGAATAAGGTGCGCGGGTATAACCCGCCGCAGATTACCTTCAAGATATAGTGCGCGCGGGTCGCGTATGCGAAGAGGGGGCGGAAGAGGAGGGGAGGTTGTGGAAAGAGAAAAAGCCTCGCCATGCGCAGCACGGTCGGGTTAGAGGAGGCGCCTCCTCAGCTTATACCCTAAGAAAAGTTTAGTCACTAAGCGAAAAAATAATCAAGACAATAAGAGATCCGCGGTTTTCAAGGAAAGGATTCCTTTCACTCGATCCTATTCCTTTCGTATGATTGCCCTTCACGGCCGGTCGATGCTGTACGTGACACGGACGGTGCGCCCCTCGGAGAACTAACAAGGCACGAAAATATATTTGAAATATACTCGTTACATTATCGTGGCCTAGCACGCATAACTTCACTTTTGAGTACCTATTCATCGCTGGCCGGCAAGTAAACAAGAAACGGAAAAAAACTGACTCCGTTATTGTTGCAAATGGGAGGCGGGCGTAATACTGTTGTTCAAGTGTGGAATTTTCACACCATTGAAAGAAATGCTTTGATGGGAACGCCGACCCAAGAGCCGAACCATGTACTACCAACTGTTCTGCCTCCTGCCTGTTTGACTGTATTCAAGGGGGCAATCATTTAATGGCTTTTATAATGCATATAGCGCGAAAGCTCTAAGGGAGCACTGATGAAGCACGATGCTAGCGTTGAACAATTATCCCTAAGTGCAGAAAAAAGTCGCAATTTCGCCCGAAAGGCGAAGCACCAATTGCGATAGCAAATTAGTAGAGAGCTATACGCAGTAGGGATAGTAGTTTTATCAGCTGCATAAACTTGGGCACATTCGCTTACTAACTGAATTAACAAGCATGGTGTCAGCGAGCACAAGCATTCATGAATAGATCACACTCGATGACTGCAGACTAGCACTGTCAAAAAGCTGGCGTGAGCAAGCGCGGCTGGACCAGTGAGCGAAGGTTCGTGCGGTCTATCGCTTCAACGGAAACTGACCGGCAAAAGCACAGCGCATACAAAGGTAAGAACCATGTGGAAATAGCTTTCAAGATACGGTGCGCGCGACAGCCCTCAGCCGCGCAAAGTACAAGTATGAAGTTGCTCGCAGAGTAGAAGCTGCACCCCCTCCCTCCCACGCTGCCTTCCCACTTTCCTCCTTTCGCGTGGGAGATCGAGTCGCCAGCTCCCCTTGCGCCCGGTCGCAAGATACGCATTTAGTGCCACAGCTAAACGTCGCCTCGGCTTCTTTCAGTCTCTCCGACTCACTTTCGATATCTGCTGACGAATCCCACCAAGCCGCCCCTTCGATATATACGATGCAACGCCGGCAACGCCGATGCAACGCCGGCGCTTGCTAGGCAACGGCTCAGCTCGCGGTTTCACCGGCTTCTCCTCTGACATCATGCTAGATGGCGCGGCGAGCGGCACTGCCAGCTGCAGCGGTTGCTAGGCAACAGCTCAGCTCGCGGTGTGGCCACCGACCACAGCGAAACGGCGAGAATGCGGCCAATGTAGCTCTCGCTACAAAAAACTGCTTTCACATCTCAGAGGTCTAGCTCACGTGGATTTCGCGGTGGCGCCGCAGGATGTCAAAAGGGAAGAATAAACTGGACAGCAATGAAAAGATTTATAGCAGTGGATCTGTTAGATACCTATAGAAGCTTTAAATATAGAGGCTTTAAAAAAAGTTGTCGCAGTTTCACCTGAAAGGCGAAGCATCAATTGCGATAGCAAACTTGTAGAGAGCTATACGGAGTAATGATATTAGCTTTATCAGCTGTATAAACTTGGACATGCAGCAGCATCGGCAACACGCAGAACTGTTGTCGACGCCATCGGCGTTTTGCCCGCGTTCGCTCAAAATGCGTGCGGCGTTGGTGACTGTTGCCGGAGCCTCTGATATAAATAGGCACTGCGTGCCGCAGCTAAACGTCGCCTCCCTTCCCTCCCCCTCCCCCACGGCCTCTCGCTCGTCGGAAGAAGGCGCGTTTGCTCTACATACATGCTGATTGTGAAGGAGAACAGAGACGCCTACTTCTGCAGCCCTTAAGCGAGCACGGCGCAGAACGCGCGTTTGTTCTCCGCCGTGCGTTCACTCCCCGTGAAAGACGCGCCCCTCGCGCCCTTTCACTCGCACATCCAGCGTTCGGCGCGCGGCGACGATTTCTTCTCCAAATGACGTCATACGGAACCTCACGGCGACGGCGACGGCGACGGCTACGGCGACGGCGACGCCGACGGCAGAAATCTGCTTTTGAGTGTCCATATAATTGCTATCGCAATAAAATGACCTGGTGTCCTTTCTTAGCGAAGTGGTGTATGGTCTCAGTAATGTCAACCACCAGCTGTTCATGCAAACCGCGCCGTGATGCTCATAGCACGCACTGCGGTACCACCTTTGAGTCACATAACATCGACCTTTTGCGCAACTTTTCGCCGTCAATGAAGCGTGCTGCGGCATCGAAGAGCTGCAAGCACTATACTACCGTCGACGTCACGTAAAAAATGTCACAGTTTCGCCCTAAGGGCGAAGCAATGAATGCGATAGCAACACAGCAATGTCATACGAAGTAAGGTGAGCGGCTTTGGTAGCAACAACACGCAGAACTGTTGTCGACGCCATCGGCGTTTTGCCCGCGTTAGCTCAAAATGCGTGCGGCGTTGGTGACTGTTGCTGGAGCCTCTGATATAAATAGGCACTTGGTGCCGCAGCTAAACGTCGCCTCCCTTCCCTCCCCCTCCCCCACGGCCTCTCGCGCGTCCGAAGAAGGCGCGTTTGCTCTACATATATGGTGATTGTAAAGGAGAAAAGAGACGCCTACTTCTGCAGCCCTTAAGCGAGCACGGCGCAGAACGCGCGTTTGTTCTCCGCCGTGCGTTCACTCCCCGTGAAAGACGCGCCCCTCGCGCCCTTTCACTCGCACATACAGCGTTCGGCGCGCGGCGACGATTTCATCTCCAAATGACGTCATACGGAACCTCACGGCGACGGCGACGGCGACGCCGACGGCAGAAATCTGCTTTTGAGTGTCCATATAATTGCTATCGCAATAAAAGGTTTGGAACCCCCAGCAGAAGTCACCACACGTGGTGACTTCTGCTGGAGTGACGTTACCTATAGTATAACTGTTCGGCAGCACGGAGCCAGCGCTGTAATGCATATGTGCATGTAGCGTCGGCACTAAGAGGAGTAAGACAAGCAGCATGAGAGCCGGCGATGAAATTTAAATCCGCTTTCATTTCCTTTCATTCGTTTCTTCATTCAGCCCCAGATCAATTTTGAATATGACTGGCGTACGGGAAAGAAATCAGTAGCTACTCCCCTGTCGAGAAAATGGGGGTAAGCCAAGCTTGTCGTGTGTTCCTTTGGTGTTCCTCCGAACGAATTACACTGACAAGTACCACGTTGTGCTCAAACCCCAACCGGTCACACGCACTACAGCTGACTCCGAAGTTGTGGTTGAGAAACTCGCGTTGAAACCTGGCCGTCGCACCGGGGAAGTTGGCGCTAGCGTTGCCGAGGCGTGCACCACCGTTGTCGGGTTCCTGGAGGGCTGGACGACGCTGACGTTTGGCCTCAACGTCGCGCTTCCGCAACTAGGGGTCGGCGGCTCTTCGCTGAGGTTTGACCTCAACATCGCGCTCCCTCAACTCGGGGTCCGTGGCTCTTAGCCGACGTTTCGCCTGGGCTTCGAAAGCCCTCACGCTAGAATCGGTACGTCGACAACAAGCCCTTTACCGAGCGCGTTCATTCTGGATGGATTTCCATAAAATTGCTTCAAGATTAAATCTGTCCGTTACGTAAGACATCGAATGGCTCATACCCCCTTAAGCAATGGATCATACCCCTATTAAAGCGGCCTCCCCATTACGACGACAGAAGAGAAGTGAAATTCTGCGCTGGAATGATGAGCGGCGACGCAGCCAGCTGTGGAAGAAGATGACAAGGCGGGAGCAGTGGCACGAGCGCGTGCCGAGCACGAGCACGAGCGCAACCCGGGGGGCGCCAACAAGACAGCTGCGGAAGAAGACGACGTCGCTCGAGCCAATGCTGATGATGATAATTTTGTGCGTACATGAACCCCACCGAAATCTGTGAGTTATAACAAGCTTCACTTGAAAAAGGCCTGAATGGAACTCGGTAAACAACTTGTGTGCGTGTGCATTTCCCGCACGTTTGTGATATGGTGCGTCTGAGCACGGCGTCTTATTTTTCTTCCACAGCAACTAAACTGCACTTCTTTCTCGTCCCTTCTATCAATCAGTCTTTCACGAATTCAATCACTCGCGAAGTGACGAACTCGGAAACGAAAGAACGCGTTCTATAGTTAGCAATGATTTGTTCGTATTTCATCTGTGCGTGGGAATACACTCCACTCTGCCATGTAGATAACGTTCGCAGCTGGTAAACCCTTAAGATGCGACAGTCCGTGTGTTTTCTGGCGCTGAAAAAAAAACATGCATTGTCTGCCACATCTCGACTTTTGCTGCATTCACACATGCGTCGATAGCTTATCACTTCCTTTGCGCGCATTTTGGCTTTAGAATTTGACGCACACTTGTAGACGAAAAAAAGTGTTTTGACGTTTCGGAGCCTGTACAGGTTCCTTGTTCACAATGCAGCGGACGTAGCATCGTTGTCCAGTTAAATATGCAGTATATGACGCAATGAACGGGCATAAACTTGAGGCATGTTTCCATCTGTCCTGTTAACGGTATCTGGCGTCGTCTGTATCAGCAGAGATTCTAGCAGCAGTCTCGTTGTCGGATTTTTCTCTTTAGCCATGATTGCGGCATTTTCCCAAGCGATAGAGTGCTGACTCTTGTGCACATGCTCCGCCAGTGCGTTGTACACGTGGCGGTGATTTTGAACATCGCGCTTGTGCTCTTTCAGTCGTCGAATGAAGTTTCCTGTTTCGCCAATATAACAAAAGTTGCAGTCTTGGCACGGGATCTTATAGATTACCCCCGGGAACTTTTCGTCTTGTAAGCGGTCCTTCACGTTGACAACTTTGCTGCGGAGCTTGTTAGATGGCACATGCGCAATGCGTAAGTCATATTTTGAAAATATCCTTGAAAGCGCTTCGCTGATACCGGGTATGTAGGGAATGCTGGCCCGTTTTTGATAAGCTCGTTTCTCGGATGGCTGAGGATTCATCACCCGTTTTTCAATTCTGCGAACAAAAGCAGCCGAATAGCCGTTATTGGACAGTTCTTGGCGTACCGTAAGAAGTTCTCTTTGGAGTTCTTCTTCACTGGAGCATAAGTGGGTGGCCCGATGGATCAAAGATGACACGACAGAAGTCTTGTGCCCAGTTGGGTGACAGGACGCAAAGTGGAGGTAGCGACCGGTATGGGTCATTTTCATTAACCTAACATGCTACCTGACCAGACGAGCTTTCGTCGAACTCTTGACTTTGTACACGAAGGTCAAAATAGGTCACGTTTGCCTCATGCAAATCAGTAAAGGACGGAGCTTCAATAGTGACCGTCTCATCGCAAGCGTACTAGCAATGATATTATGGCCCAATATTATTTTTCGCCATTTATATTATTTCTCGCCAGACGTTCGCAAACTGCGCTACGCAGTAAAGCCTCGCCAGCGTTCCTTCTCTGTTTTGCCTTTTAGGTTACCGAAACAACAATAAATAGACCTAGCTCATTATTGCCTTGCGTGCATCCCGTGTTCCCTGCTTTCTGCGTCATTACGGACAAGCGTGAACTTCTAATCACTGCAACGACCATGCGCTCAATTTTGGAATTAATGTTTTTGATACGCTATGTTCTCTTGCCTTTCTATTCCTTCAGCTGTACCGATATTCGAGCTGAATTTTGATGTTGGAAAGCAAACGTGTTGTTTTGAATAAAGGACCAGAATTAGTGGCTCTCGGTCGCTTTATTTCTTCCCCTCTTATTGCTTTTCTGGGCCCTCCATGAAAGTTCCCTGCCTGTGGCCCACGTTCCTGCGTTGCTCATTTTTTTTTTAACATTGGGATCAACTGAGTGTTTCCTTCCTACACTTTTCATTATTCAACGTGCGCTCGCGTTAGTTCCGTTGGCTGCGCGGCACAGTTTTAATTACGCTGTCTGTCTTTAATGAGGGCCCCGCGGTTACTTCCAGGGCCGCATCATGCAGGGCGGCAGGAGGGGGTGAGAAAAAGCGTGTCGTCGAGTGAGCCGTCGCGAAAATTTGTCGATTCCCTCCTGCATACTAATAACTATAAGGTTCGTATGTAAATTAACGGTTCAAAATGGTTTTGGCAAGCACAGAATTTCGGTAATTGAGCAAGCCTCCGTAACCTAAATTAAATCAGGGTAGGCTGCTTTCATAAAGCTATGAAGAGATCTCGTCCGTTAATGCAAATCAGCGCAGTACAATAAACGTTGGCTCGCGTGATAAGCTCTAGGAAAAGCGTTTTCACCCATCAGACCGGCTGAACCTAACTTTCTACATCATGTCACATATATGGGGTGATCATTTTTAAGTTTTGTGTAATTTTTAAAAATCGCCTGTAGCTGATCTCATAAATCTAGCCTTGAGCGGGATTGTTCAGAGAGGGGGACATTTCTTGCACAAAAATCAAAACGCATATTCAACTAATTAACAAAAATACGCTAACGCTAATTAACGTCTTAATCAATTACTTTACGGCACATATTGCAATTTAGGAAATGTAGCCGGTGAGCTTGTCGTGCGTATCCACTTGGAGTTAATTTTTAGAATGACAACAGTTTGCAGATATGCGCCAACAAACTTGTCCTAATAATGCACTGCTGCTCCACTTACTTTTTTAATAAAATGCTCTTTTATGCATTGAAGCAACATGTTAACTGGAACGCCCATGTATTTCGTCTCCCAATTTGCGAAATACTATCTCGAAATCAGTGTCGTCCTGGAAATTCATTTCAAGACAATGCGTATTTCAAACTCACTGGCTACAATTCGTAAATTGCAAAATGTGCGCGTAAAGTAAATAATTAAGAAGTGAGATTAGTCAATTTTGGTAATTACTTGAATATGTGTTTCATGTAGCGGATATTGCCGTGGTCGTGGAAAACGCATAAAAGGACGGCTTCACCGAGTGGGTCACGCAGTTCGGCGGTGGTGCACAAATCGTACAAATCGTAACACACCTTCTGCTTTTGCAGGTTAGAATTAGTGTTAGTTGCTTTTAAATTTGCTCCAGTTCTTGTGCACTGCTGCTGAATACGGCGTGAAGTGTATTTGTTTTGTGTGAAATGTATTTGCTTTGATAAGGGGCAAAGACTCCGCAAAGAATGCAGAGAAAAAATGCAGAGAAGGACGCAACAGACGTAAAAGGTCTGAAAGAGCTGTCGAAAGCGTTTGAAAACTTCAAGCGCAATTTCAGAATTGAGATGTGGGAAATTAAAGACAGCCTAACCTTTTGCTCTGATACTTGGAGTGAAGTGAAAGATGCAGCCACTGATGTTAACAGTATGAAAGTTGAAATGCAAGGGCTTATTAGGCAAAACTTGGAACTAAAAGCGGAAAATAAGAAACTATAACAAAAATGCGATGAGCTGGAGCAGTATCAGCGCCTAAACAATCTTGAAAAAAAAGGTACACCCTTGGGAAATGATCCTGTGGCTGTTGTAACAAAAATAGGCGAAGCTGTCGGCACTACGATTGATCTGGCTGACATCGACACATGCCACTGGATTCACACTCCTAAACCAGATGTGCAGAAAATAATCTTTCGTTTTGTCAAAAGAACAAAACGTGACGACGTTCTGGCGAAGTGTAGGAAGAAAAGGCTGGATATAGTTCTGTGTTTGGGGATAAGAAGGAAATGCCAATTTTTGTAAATGAGCATTTGACTCGGAGGGGCAAGGCTTTGCTTGCAGCGGCAACACTGAAAAAGAAAGAAACTGGCCGGAAATTCGTCTGCACATCTGGTGGCAAAGTGCTAGCTAGCAAAGATGAAGCTTCACGAGTGATACACATTGCGAATGAGGCAAGCCTGACTAAAATCGCGGATTGAGCATGGAATGTGCAATACCAAATTGAAAACAGTTTATTTTGCCCGATCTTGTCAATAACCGCAAGTATTATAATGTTGCAGACTTTAATAGTGAACTTCGCTCTAGCAAAAACTTGTTTTCAGCCGTGCATATAAATTGTACAAGCATTAAAAGAAAGGTGGTGTTTTTCTACGGTCATTGCTGTTTTTCTACGGTCTATATCAATTGGGTTTGATGTGCTGGTTTTCTCAGAGACATGGATTACTTATAAAAAAGATGCACCGTTCTTTCCAGGTTATCGTAATGAAATCATCTGTCATGAACAGCAAGAAGGTGGAGGTCTTGCTATTTATTTTAGGGATGCGCTTTCTTATGAACTACCTGATAAATATTCTGTCATGAATGATGATATAGAATGCATGACCGTGTGTATTGGTCCATTTTAGCTATTGGTGCATATAGTCCACCGCATGGCCATGAAAAAATTATTCGGTTCCTTGATGTTGTGTTACCGTTAACTGTTCTCTGGAATACTCCTTCCATAATATTGTCCTATGTTCCAATGATCCCTATGCGAAATAATTTGAAACGTTCTTGCTTACACATGGAAGTGCAAATTTTATTGCCTTACCTACTAGGTTTACATCTGTAAGCGCTATGCTGTTTGATATATGTGCTTCAAATTTAAATTCGCATAATATAAAAACCGTTTTTTTTTTTTTGTATGGCATAAGTGATCATATGTTCATATTCTTCGTCATCTACTCCTCACTTCTGCGTACCGAAAACTCAGACATTGCTTCATCGAATTAAAAAAACAGTAAAACTCGGGAACATTTCTTTCACCTAGTTCAGAACCTAGATTGGAGCACTGTTTGTGGGCAAGATCACCCTGATGAAGCTTATAACACCTTCCTACAGCTGTTGCGTGCTAGTTATGACGCAGCATTACCCCTTGAGAAGTTCTCACGTGATAGAAATAGCAAATTCAGAAAGCCTTGGATAAATTCTAATCTTTACCGGCACATTCAAATAAAGAACAAGTGGTACTACGATTTCATCCACTCGAGAGAGACAGACGCGTTCACTAAATACAAGATGTCTAGAAATGTTTTAGCTTCAGACCTAAGGAAGGCTAAATTGAACTACTATGAAAAGTTATTTGAAAAAATTTACAACGATCCGAGGAAATTTAGCGAGGTCATAACATAAATGGGCATACGAACAGGAATAAAGACTTTCATCGGATGCAGGACCTAGCAGTTAACGGCGAAACACTCAGCGGCGAAAGGTTGGCCAATGCCATGAACGAACACTTTATAAACGCGGACTCCTATGTTGCAACCGATGAAAATACGGAAAGTGCTCCTGCTGATAAGTCTGTTGTGCCTCAGTATATTTTCTTGGTATCCACAGATCGGGTTGAAGTAGAGAACTTAATCAGAAAGCTTAAAAATAGTGCTGCATCAGGAATTGACGAAATGGGCTTTGGCGAGTTGAAATTGATATCGCCATTGAAATGTTATGTGTTGGCTTATATTACTATCCTCACCCTCACTACCAGTGTACTTCTGGAACAGCTAACTGCGGCAAAAGTCACTGCAGTACATAAAGGTGGTGATACGAATACTTCAGAAAACTATCTGCCAATATCCATGCTTCCAACAATATCAAAAATGCTTGAAGGAGTAATTTACAGTAGACTTGCATCCTTTTTTGATAAACATCAAATAATAACACAGAGTCAATATGGGCTTCAAAAAAAATAAGTCAATAGAACAAGCTCAAAGCCCTATGCTGCGACGGCTTGTGAAGTTGGTATACCAAAACGATTTGTCCTCACAGCGGTCTGCCAGGCGCATCCTCCGTTGCGCCTGATTCGTGGCGCATCCTCTATGGTGGGTACTTGCCGTCTTTTAGGCTCATCGTCATCGCCGTCATCATTGTCATGCACGCCTTGTCTGTGCAGTCGCCGCTGTTTTTCACGAGCATGACGAAGAAAAATTGCACGCCAACCCACCACCATGCTGTCGAGAACAACTCGCATGCGATGCAGACGTCATCCTCTTCACCTAATGCATTATCTGCCGTGGCCTCAGAGATACCTGCGCCGACGCCACCGCTTTCATAATTTGCGAGCAGCGCAATTTTGTTGCGTTTCCGCTGCAATGTGGACATTGCTGCAGTGACGTGAGTTCGAGTCCCATTGGTGGTGACCGGCACTTTTCTCTTAAGCGCTTATTTGCCCTTCCGAGCGTTTTGCCTACGTTCGTTCGTAATATCCGATTTATTACGACAACTTGGGCTGTTCAAATTCTTCTATGAAACCGTTAAGTACCGTGTGCTGTTATACTAGCAGGTCTCTGTGCTTTGTAGAGATTCTAGAGACCTATTAGCCGACTGTACATTATGCAGCTATTATGCCGTGATCTACTGCTTGATTACGCAGGAACGACAGGCGCTCACTGGCATTACATGTGTGGGTCAAATTGCAGATAAGCCGGCTTGTAGGGGCTTGGTTTGTCTGCAGCGCCCTACCGTGACGGTGAAGCTCAGCATGACACATCTGCCTTGACGACGACAAAATAACGTCGATGACGGCGACGGTCGTCCGTCAGCGTGAAGGAACGGACGGACGAGCGGACCGACAAACAAAATCCACTTTCCAGAGAAACCTGATTACGATCTCGCAGTATGAAGATGGGCCTTTCGAGGAGCAAGTGAAATAGTGCGCTTTACCTTGCAGTCAGTGCACTGCGGAATCAAACAGCTCATAGCAATGTTCAGTAAAAACAACGCTGAACGGTAATGTCTAAGCTTCTTCTCTTTGATTCAATCGTCAACAAATACGTCATTGAGGCAGCTCTAGCTGTAATATGTTGCTAGTTCTCGGATGAAAACACCACTTGGTATTGCATTACATTTAAGAAAGAAAAAAAGCTGTTATATGTTTTTCTCCAAGCGCATCGCAATGGTAGCTTTCAGCGGCCCGACAACATAACAGAATTACGGTAACATTTTGAAGAATGTATAGAAGTATCTCAGGTGTACGATCAAGTATCCGTATCAGATACAACTAAATTTATATCTTCCATCTGTATATACAATACATTTTTGCGGGTATGTCGTATTTATGTATAAGATATAAATATAAATTATCTTGCGAAGCCCTGCTCAGTGAGTTTCTTTCGCGGCAGGCGCGTTGTTTGTCTTTATGCTGGCGGCGTTGTAAAGGATATTACGGTAGAGTTCAAATCTAAATCGCCTAGGCTTGTAGCGCTAATTATCGCAAAAATCTTCTACGTACATTCAGTAAGCTCAGTGCGAATTAGTGAAAATTCATTTCCAGAGTTTAACAATGCAAGAAAGTTACCTACAAGGAGAAACTTGCAAGTGTGTGGTCATGATTAAAAATTCAAATTAGATATTTCAGTTTTACGAGACAAAACCACGATCTGATTATGAGGCATGCCGTAGTGGGGGACTCCGGATTAATTTTGGCCACCTGGAGGTTCTTTGAAGCGCACCTAGATATAGGTATCCGAGCGTTCTTCTTTTTTTTCACATTTTGCCTCCACCGAAATGAGGTCGCAGCGGCATGGATCGAACCCGTGACGTTGAGCTCAACAGCGCAATGCCATCTACTAATCTACCGCGGTGAATAATGTGGTCATGGTTAGCGTTCTTCAGGTGCAAAGGAAGAGCCCGTCACTTATGAATGGCCGCTTTAAATTAAGCATTTTCTTTTTTCGAAACGATGATAAACAGCTGTCAGGAACATTATGACCCACTTTTGTGTTCTTCATATATCCTCCTAAGACCCCTTGCACATACAATACATTGTACATTGCCTTCAGCGTTTTTCCGAAATTCGCTCGGTAGTGATTACGCAAAATATTCGTTCTCGGTATGAAGTACGGTGCATGTGTAACGGTAAGAAGTGTTTTACTCGTATTCTTGTCGCCCGCTTTCGAGAAATTTGACTCTAAATTGATCTATATCTCTGTGTCGTCCAAGACGGCCGAAGCAACCTTGAGGCGTGTTTCTAAATCACTGAGATTGCGCGAAAATACCGAATCCGGCAGCAACATGGCAGTGTACTTCACGTAGTTCCATCTTCATCTCTGCGTTCCGGCAATGAAATACAGTTTTTACCATAGCAAAGATAAGGAGATGATGGAGATAGCGATTTTTTTTTCACGTACATGGCGATGCAGCTTTTGCCATCTTACCATGGTATTTAAATGTTGAAAATTGCTTTTCATGTTCCTAACATAACAGTACACAATAAAAACCACCTTGAAGAGCAATTATGTCCCATAGTTGTCGAATCTCAGGAGTATATACAGGGTGATCACTTTTAACTTTTATGGAATATTTAAAAATAGCCTGTTGACGATAACACAATTCTAGTCAATGAGCTGGATTATTCAGAGAGGCGGACGTTACTTGCATGAGAAATCGAAACATATATTCAGCTAATTAAAACAGATCCATCAATTATTATTTGAATTACTTTACGGCACATATTGCGTTTTCCAAATTGTGGCCGTTGAGTTTGCAAGGCGTATCCACTTGGAAGGATATTCCAGATTGACGCCAGTTTGGAGGTAGGCGCCATCAAACTTGCTGTGAAAATGCATTGTTGTTCCACTTAGTTTTTTTAAGCGCTCTTTTATGCATTGAAGCACAAAAGTAAATGGAACGCCCATGTATTTTGTTCCGTACCTTGGGAAATAATATCTCGAAGCCGGTGCCACCCTGGAAATTCACTTCAAGTGGATACGTCTTGCAAGCTCACCGGTTATACAATTCGTAAATTGCAATATGTGCCGTAAAGTATTTAATAAATAAATCGATTAGTGATTTTGAATTGAATATGCGTTTCGATTTCTCGTGTTAGTAATGTCCGCCTCATCGAATAATCCTACTCAAGGACAAGAATTATGCTATCTGCCACAGGCGATTTTTAAACATTCCATAAAACTTAAAGGGATCACTAAAGAGAAACAGGAAGTTCAGCTGGAATAAAAGAGGGACCTTCAGGAATGCATGCAGTTTTTGTTGGGTGCAAAAATATGAGTTATTAGCGGAGAAATTCGTAAACAATGACCAAATATCGCTTCCTCAATTTCTCTCACCCCAGATTTGGCGCTGAAGCAGTGTCGTCACAGATTCCATTGCTCTCAGCGAATCAGAATGCGCCATGATACGTCACCGCTTGCGTAAACGGCCGAGGCGCTGGCTGCATCATGGCTGCATGGCCGCTGCGTTTGCGTTCGCCGCGATGGATACCGTTGCTGCCGCTGAACATTGCAACAAAGAGCTCGCCAGGGAAGCAGGACTGCATTTCAGCGATATTACGTGAAACGGAGCGCGAAATGATCCTCCGTGCTCGAGCGGTAGGTGTTTCCGCGTGCGATGGCGGTGAGCCACCGGTCGCGGCTGTGAGCCGCCGGTCGCGCCGGCGGAAAGCAGAGCTTCGTTTTCGTCGACGGAAGGCGTGTGTGCGGTCCGCCAGGCGACGATGTTCCCGAAAGAACAAGCGTAGAAAGTTGCGCACGTACTCGGTATGGTTATTTCGTGGCTTTATTTATTTAATGACATCCAGCACTCACCGAGCCGCCAGTTTGCTGCTGTAGGGGCACCGGTAGGGGGCTTAATGAAGGCCGCATTGAGGGAACATCGGCTCGAGAAAGGACTGGCCTCTGGGGCACGCCAAGATCAATCAATCAATCAATCAATCAATCAAAGTTTATTTCACCAGAAAATGTGAAATAAACTTTCTAGATACTTTCTGAGGGCAGGATTATACACATAATCCGAGGGCGAGAAATGCAGATAGCACACCATCGGTTTCTCTGGCTCTTTTGCCGTTTTATCATCGGCAGAGCACAGCCATTGCGAACGTCGGGGCTCATCGCGTGGCACCACATGAAAGGACACAGTCGGGTCAACACTGCCGCTGCCCCTGAGAAAGCGCCTTGTGCCGTTGATACAGCCCTCAACACTACATACACGAGGCATTTTCTGGTCGTTCCCCGCGAAGTCAACGTTTTTCGAGCCAGGAAACACGCAACCAAACACTGTAACATAGAGCGGAACAGGCGCGCGTGATCATGCTTGGAGCAATAACGAAACTACGAAACTATCACGACCGGATGTATCGCCATGCCATTTTTTTTTCTTATTTAATTTTGCGCTAAACTTGTACTTCCTCGCTTAGTCGCTTGTACTTCCTTGCCAAAAAGTTGGCAAATGCTGTTTATGAACGTTTAAAGTGTATTTAATTTTGCGTTTTATTACCAGCGATAAATCGCTCTCGACCAATCGCGACCAGCCTGCGTTTGTAATCTCCGACGTCACGAACGTGTAGTGCGGGAAATTCGAAGGGGCGTCAGCACCTACCCTTCAGTTTTTTGCTATTTTCTCGCTTATAAAAGTTCTGTTCGCCGTAAGAATGGTATGACTGTGATTTTGATAGGATAATCTACCATTAAAGCTCAACTTCCGGTTTCTCTTTAGTGTCCTTTTAAAGATGATCACCCCGTATAGCACAAGCAAGTCATGTGGTTATAGGTCCGTTCAAGAATCAACCAAAGTCATCGCGCTGCCATCGGGTAACTGCAGATAGGAACTGACAACGGAGGAGTGCAATGAGCTTCTTTCACAATGTCCATAGGTAGGTAGCAACAGTGGTCCGTGTGGCATCGGGCTACCAGGTTAATGTGTAGTGCCGAAGTGATCGCACCGATAGGTATTCTGTAATAAGCATCAACCATTTAGTAGCTGCTTCAGATCTCACACAGAAAGCTTTAGAATCTTTCTAGTTCTCGATATTTCTCATTAGCCAGCCAACACCAATAATAACGTGCTCGTTATAAGAGGAGAAGGAGGAGATCGAGGTGCTGCTTGGTGCAGGCGGACCAAGCCTTGCAAAAGCTGCCGCGATTGCTCCGCCGGTACGCCACATATCAAACGCGATACGTCTGCAACACTTCGCAGTCGAGCTAACAACACAAAAACAAGTTGACACGATTAGCCCGGAGCCTGCTCCTACAAACCGCTC